>NW_017963665.1:14559-49693 GCF_001661405.1 Williopsis jadinii
GGACAACCTCTCCTAAGAAATAACGCCCAATTACTCGCTACCACACTTGAACACCTTTTCCTCCGTAACTCCACCACCGTCCTTCTCTTGTAACCCCATTGTAGAAACCCATTTCATTTCGTTTTCCTACCCAGCCTGCCCCGTTGTGTCTGATTCTGCTGTCTTTTGTCTGATTCTGCTGTCTTTTGTCTTGTCCTGCTCGCCTTCGCTGATTTCTACGCACAGGACATTTTTTGCTGGGACTTTTTTTTTCTCGCTTTGTCCGTGAAAAGGGGGAGGGGGCAATTTGTGGACTTCGTTTCTCTCTCACTTTCCCAACTTCACAGTAACCAACAGACTCATTCACAGAGACGGAGCGGCAGCTGGAAATTTATCCATTCACACACAACAGGAGAGCCGAAGATAACGACACGATGAATACCGAATACGACTACTTGTTCAAGCTCTTGTTGATCGGAGACTCCGGTGTCGGAAAGTCGTGTTTGTTGTTGAGATTTGCTGACGACACGTACACAAACGACTACGTTTCCACGATTGGTGTTGACTTCAAGATCAGAACCATTGAGCTGGATGGGAAGACCATCAAGCTGCAGATCTGGGACACTGCTGGTCAAGAGCGTTTCAGAACCATCACCTCGTCCTACTACAGAGGCGCCCACGGTATCATCATTGTGTACGACGTCACCGACCAAGAGTCCTTCAACAATGTCAAGCAGTGGCTCCAGGAGATTGACAGATACGCCACGGGCGGTGTTATGAAGCTGCTTGTGGGTAACAAGAGCGATCTCACCGATAAGAAAACGGTGGACTATAACGTTGCAAAGGAGTTTGCGGATGCCTTGGACATTCCATTCTTGGAGACGTCTGCTTTGAACTCAACCAACGTTGAGCAGGCGTTCTTCACAATGGCCAGACAGATTAAGGCAAACGTTGCCAACAACGCGGCAAACAATGCTGCTAACAACAAGAGCGCTGTTAACTTGAAGGGTCAATCCATCTCTGGCGGCTCCTCAAGTAACTGTTGTTGAAGCGAATCTGCTTATTTGCTCTTTCTCTTCCCGAAGACCAGATCCTTGGTGTGATGTATTTTGTTCTTGGTTGTTCTTACTTATATTGATTTGTTCCGTTTTGTTTTGATGTTTTTTTTTCTGTTTATAATAAAGGAATGGTTTGAAGTTTGCTTTGGATCTCTCTTCCCATGATATGAAGACAAGTGATTTGGGTGAACATAGAGATGAGAAGCGTCCCCTTCCTCCTTCTCATCAGGTGGTGGCGAAAGGGACTATTGAAGACGATTCTATTCCATTCTGCATTGTTTAGTCCATGAATGTCCCTTGATTTGGATCCATTACTATCTCTCATTGTCTCTTTCCTTCTGTCTTTCTTTCAATTTGATTTAGATTGGCTTTATATAACCTTTGGAGGTACGCTGTGGAATACCGTTCATATATGCTTTGGTAAGAGAGAACGAGGAAAAGGAAGAGAGCCAAGGGGAGATGATACGTTGATACCAGCTCTACATATCAAAGCAGGGGTGATATCCGAACGTGACCAATGGTGCGATGAACCAGGCTTATCAACCCCGTTGTTTCCGTATCAAGGTCTTTCTTTTATCTCTGTCTTTAAGCCCTCTTCTCTCTCCCTCTTCTCTAATTATTCATTATATACACATGAAATGCTCTAATAACCTTTCTTTTCACCCTAGATTACACATTATCTATATCTAACCTTTGGCTTATCACCTCTTTTCTCCATCTTGAGCTGTCTCTTGCTCTTCTCCGGCTGTTTACTGCCACTTTGACCGTCATTCTCAGTAGCACCAGACGTGCTAGCACCACCACCGCCAAGCAGCTGTCTGCCAGCATTCACCAGCCCATACAGCTTGTAACATGCAAATGCTGGAACCACAAGGTACAGCCACCAGATCTTGGTCGTGTTGAAGACGATACTAATCAAGTTGAATATGACGGTGAGGTAAATGATGTCAAAAAAGTACTCCGTCAACCCTTCTTGTTGCAGATCCTGGCCAATACGCACAATCTTCCCACTGTTATCCACCACTGGACGTCCAGTCTTCTCCAACGTGTATATGCTTAGCAGAGCAGGTATGGAAAAGATGATGAATGGCTTATAATTCTGAGGACGGCCAACAGCAAAGTTGAACACCGCAAACACACCAAGCGACACCCACGTGATCCTATGGATCTCCTTGAGGATCTTGTTGTTAGAGGCAACCTGTTTCTTAGCGGACTGACCTGCCATCGCTTACACACCGAGTCTGTTGGGACCTTTGCTCGTTGTTGTGGGTACCTTCGTTTGCGTGTGGTCGGAAAGAAAGCGTGGACAACGCCGATGGCCACTTGGTGGTGTCTGGATGTCTATCTTACGTACATTTCTCCCCGAAGATGATCACCAAAAATTTTCCTCGGAGATCACCTTCTTCTTCCTCTTCAGGCTAACTTATACACACACAACCAGGCACACCATGAGCAGAGAAGGTTTCGTCGCACCACAGAACTTGAGTTCCGCAGCTTCTGGCTTCACGTCGAACAAGAACAACACTGTGAAGTACATCTGTACGAGTTGTGCCACCAACGTGTCGCTTGGTAGAAACGATGCCATCAGATGTAGCTCTTGCGGCCACAGGGTGCTCTACAAGGCCAGAACCAGAAGAATGGTGCAATTTGAAGCCAGATGAGACGTGCTGGCACCGTCCAGACGTGGAGAGTGGGCTGCTGCTGCTGTTGGTGTCGTCCGTGTGGTTCGAGTGCGTCAGTCTCATGATTGGCATTATCCTATCGATTCATACTGATGGCCATTACGAGCGATATAGGACGTGGATCCAGAGCAGTACACGCAGCGTCGTCTAGGGACCCAGAATTCAACAGACAAGGGAGAGAAAGAAGAAGAAGAAGAAGATGATGAAGAAGAAGAAGAAGACAGGACACACAGGTCCTCTTACTAATGTACTATACAAATAAGCGTTACGCCACACCAACAGGCACGAGCAGCGTTACCAGAAGAACACACAAGCCGTAGCTTAGCAATAAAGAACACCATCGACACGAAGAGCCACTGGCGTAACACAGTGCCTATCGTAGTTGTAGAAACATGCCATCGTACCTAATCCTCATGCCTACAACGTCTGATACGCTGTGATGTGGCTTCAGCTAATCCGTTATCATCTCCGAAGGCCTCTCGAGGCCCACGTCCAGGCGGACGAAAACCACACAGGGGAGCGCACCTTGCTCTCCACCACCAACAATCAACCACTGCTTAGTAGCGAACACCGACGATGTCCTTCAACTACGCCAAATCTGCCCGTAAGATCCTCTGTATTGGGCGTAACTACGCCGCTCACATCGCTGAGCTGAACAACGTGAAACCACAGCAACCTTTTTACTTCCTCAAGCCGACGAGTTCCATCTTGCAACAGGGAGCTGGCGCTGTTTTGATTCCAAAGGGGACGGTGGTTCACCACGAAGTGGAGCTGGCGGTGATTCTGAACAAGACGCTGAAGAACTTGGACCCAGACGCATTCTCTGATAAGGACGCCATTGATGCCATTGACGGGTATGCGCTGGCAATCGACTTCACTGCCAGAAACGTCCAAGATGAGGCGAAGAAGAAGGGCCTGCCTTGGTCAATTGGCAAGGGCTTCGACACCTTCTGCCCGCTGAGCGCTTTCATTCCAAAGAGCAAGATCCCTGATCCTTACAACGTTGAGCTGTTCTTGAAGATCAACGGCGAGACAAAGCAGGACGACTTGACCAGCCTGATGATCTTCCCGATCAACAAGATCCTGAGCACCATGAGCTCGGTGATGACGCTGGAAAAGGGTGATATCATCCTCACAGGCACTCCCAAGGGTGTTGGAAAGGTTGTTCCTGGTGACCACATCGTTGCTGGGCTGAAGGTTGACGGTGTTGAGATCGAGGAGGGTAAATTGGACCTGCCAGTGGAGGAGAAGCCAGGCCCATACGTCTATAAAGAGACATGATGGCTGTCTACGCACAGTGGTATCCAAGTATCAAATAAAGTGTCGTAATATATAAATGCAAAGCCATAAAAACCAAGGTAAATCAATCAAGAAAGAAGTAATGAGGATAAAAGAGGTACTGAGCAGGAGGTTATCAATGAATTCTTCCCAAGGATTGGCCCATCTTGACCTTCTCGCCCTTTTTAATGTCGAATCTGAACTCCTTTGGAGCTTCAAACACCAGAACAACCGTTGAACCCAACATGAACCCACCAACTTCTTCTCCAGTGGTCACCGGGAACCCACCCAACACCTTGGAGGCGTTGGAATAAGTTGCCTCGTAACAGGTGTGCTTCTTCACTCTCACAAGCTCATCGTCCGAGTCGGAATAATGCGGTGATTGGTATTTGGTATTCGTCGTCAAATCCTTGTCAAAGTTGACCTTGATGCTGCCAACGTTGGTAGCACCAACAGGGGTCATGCTGAAGAACCCATGCTTCCAGTATCCCAAGAGAGACACTCTCTCGTTGAGAACAAACAAGTTTTGTAGCGTCTTCTGGAAGTATGGAGCAACGCTGTACAATTCACCGACGAAATGGCGTCTCAATTGCACGACCCAGTTCGTAGGAGAGTGGTATCTGTGATAGTCACCTGGAGCCAAGTATATCACTGCAAAGAACAACTCCTTGTCCGAGTCCTTTGTAGGCGTTGAGTTCGTCACACTGGAGGCAACCTCTGCAATTTTGGCAGAACCGGCCTTCTCCACGGTACGGTCACCTTCCTCCTTGTAGTATATCTTCTTCAAGTGCGTCACGTTCTTACCTTCACCACCGATGATATCATCCAAGGTGTATGAGATGCCGTTGATCTTTGCAAACTCCTCGTGTCTCTTGTGCACCTCTTCCTCATCAGGATGGTTGAAACAAACCTCATGGGCAGGGGCAGCGAGCTTCGACGTCGTGGCATTGCCCAAGAACGCGTCGATGGAGTACGTCATACCCTTCACCTGCTCAATTTCACCGTTATCAATGGCACCAAACTGCAAGACAAGGCCATCACTTGGGCAGACCAAGTCAGCGTCCTTGGCGATGGCCCTGGCGCCGTCCTTCAACTCTCGGTAGAAGAACTCGCTCAAGTTCTTGTAGTGGTCCAACTCTGGGTCCTTCATCTCGTCCAAGTTCACGCCAAAGCAGTAGGCGTAGAACTTGTAGCCAGGCGCACGTAGCCACACCGGCAAGTCAATGCTGTTGATTCTGCCCCAGAGTCTCGAGATGGCGTTCAACGGGAGCGTGCTGTAGCAGAAGAAAGTCCACGAGTGGCTCGGCTTCACGATGGACGTTGAAGGACCAACGAGCTCATCCTCGTCGGCCTCGTCTTCCTCGTCGCCCTTCCCCCTGGACAGGTGGTACATCCTGGCGGTCATGCCGTAGCAGATGAAGCCGATGGACACGATCACGAGGTACTTGATGAGCTGGTGATGAGCACGCGGGTCCTGGCCCGAGATCGACGACCCGTTGAGCCTCTGGTACGTCTGCGAGAACCCTCGTATCGGAGGGAGCCTGTCCCTGATCCCGTTCTTCAACTGCGACCCGTAGTAGAACGTGTTGTAGTACAGCGCATTTCTCTTTGGTCTCGGGATCTTTGGAAACGGATACGACGACATCAGCCTGGTGCCAGCCTTCATTGTTCTCGACAGACGGGCACTGTTGGACTGCTTGACGGCGTTGTTGATCGCGTGAGCAGTTTCCCTCACCTTGGGGATGGAATTGGTGCCCATGTTGGTGGCAGCTTTGGCATGTGAAAGCATCTTGTGACTCTTGTGGCCTCGGAGCGAAGACGTGATTGGACCAAAACGGAAGATGGCGGGGGATGAGTGGCACGACGGTGAGAGAAGGAGTGGAAGAGTGGGAGAGTGGAGCAGTGGGAGAGGGAGGACAGCGTCAAAAAGCAGTGGACGGGCACACACACACGGAGGGATTATCCAATGGTTTGAGCTGAGGTTGTGAAGTGGCTTTTTTCGTTTTTCGTTTTACTTTTTACGTTTTTTCGGTTTTTCGTTTTTTCCTTTTTTCGGTTTACGTTTTTTCGTTTATTTTGTGTGTGGTGTGTGTGGTGTGTGTGTGGGAGAAAAGCCCGATCGGGAAAGGAAATTCGCTGCAGTTTGATTTGTGGAGCGAAACACGACGCAAAAATGGGCGATTTCTTTCGCGACGTTTTTTTTCACTCGTTCTTTTTTCGCTAAATCCGCTTCGTTCCCGCACCGTCGTGCGTGTGTTTTCCCTCCCTCCCGTGCAATTTGTCGCACTTTTCGTTGTCGCTGCGTTTGTGTTTTTTCTCTTTCGCAAAAATGCGTTTCCAGACGAAACAGGAGAGCGCCGAAGAAACCACAAACCACAAAACGTAAACATGATTACATAAGCACGGGTGTGAGTTCCGAGGGGAACACGAGACAGCACGGAGGAGCTCCGAGGGCGTGGATGATGGGCGTGGATGATGAGCTTGCCTAGTACTTCTCTTTTGTTCGTCTGCCTGCTCTTCTCACCGGCGATGTCTCCCCTCGATACGAGTGGACGAGACAGAGATGCTCATTGGTATATCTGGAACGTTGGGGTCAGGCAAGACGGAGATCGCAAGGTATCTCACGTACCAGGGGTTCACGCTGCTCAACGTGGAGAGGGACGAGCTGAAGCCTGAAGAGTGCTCCGTCACCAAGGGTGATGAGCTGGAGCCTCAGTTGGTGTTTGAAACGCTGGACAAGCTGATCGATCACGTCACGAACAGCTGGCAGTGCCATTATGTCTTCACAGACATCGAGTCGGCCGCGGAGTTGGCGCAACTGGCAAAGAGACCGTTCTTCCTTCACGTGTCGGTGGACGCGCCGCTGAAACTGAGATGGCAGAGGTATAAAGCCAACCACCCACACATCAACCTGACAGGCTTCTCAGACCTCTCGGACGACAAGCTTTACAACAGGAACACCTTGATGACCGAGGTCATCTCCAAGGCAGATGTCAAAGTGATAAACACGTCCACAAACGTTGAACATCTGTACAGACAACTGAGCGAGTTGAACCTCTTGGAACAGTCAAGGTTGAGACCAACATGGGATGCTTATTTCATGAGATTGGCTGATTTGGCTGCGTTAAGGTCAAACTGCATGAAACGCCGTGTCGGTGCTGTCATTGCTCGTGATAAACGAGTCATCGCCACAGGCTATAACGGCACTCCTCGTCATATGACCAATTGCAACGAAGGTGGATGTCCAAGGTGTAATACAGGGAACGGTTCAGGCGCAGGACTGTCTACTTGTCTCTGTCTCCATGCTGAGGAGAATGCTCTTTTGGAAAGTGGCAGAGATAGAATTGGCTCAAATGCAACGTTGTACTGTAACACTTGTCCTTGTCTAACGTGTTCTGTCAAAATTGTACAGAGTGGCATAAAAGAGGTTGTTTATTCTCAGAGCTATAGCATGGACGACTTATCTTCAAAGGTGTTGAACGAAGGAGGTGTAATATTAAGGCAGTACAGCTCACCAAAAGATGGCATGATGATTTAGCCGAACACAAGGGGTCTTCCTGCCTGTTGTTGAAAGTATAGTTCAGTTATACAAACCCCATAGAACATTTCTGAGATCATCAATAAATTCTAACGATAGATAATGCGTATCGCTTTCCTGTAGAGCACGATCGTAATAAGAGAATACCAATTTGAGATTCCACAAATCGTCAATGTTCCTTGGGTTCTTAACCAAATTGGAAAGTTCGATCTGTCTATCAACGATGTTGACCTTCATATCACATTGATTGCGGCCAATAAGTTCACGGATATCATCCTTCTTGAACCCCTTGAACAAATCCAAGTCGTAAAAATAACTGGATGTTTTATCCTTTTGTTCAAACTTGGCATTGATTTCATCTAAGAGAACCTTAACAGAGTGTTTCATAACGTTAATACCTTGTCTCTTGTAGAGGAATAGCTGCCCACGATTTTGCAAAAACTCGTCACCGCTAACAGAAATGTTGAAATATTCAAAGCTTTCAAGCGAAATCTTTGCAATATCATTCACTGGAGGTAAAATACTTGGAGTGCGAAGCACTTGAGTAGAGCCATCTTTAAACTCCAGGCATACATCAGCTTCAACAATATCGAATGATTCAACGTCTCTTGTCACCAAACACCTTGGATCCACTGCCATGGCCCAGAAATGGCGTAAAGCTTGTAAATGCGTCTCGTTAACACCACCTTCTGTATTTGGAAAGATTGGATAGATCGAAGTGACCAATGCCGCAATGCTGAAGTTTGACAAAGTATTTATGGCGTATTGACCACCACCCAAAAAGAGAAATCCAAGAGCCATGTTAATGGCCATAAACTTCCCATATGCAATAGCCCCACTCAAATTGTTTAGCTTACCATGAACGATTCTAAGTCTTCTAAAAACGTCAAGATCACCAGTACCTGACATCACCAACGACATAGCAATGGCGAGACACCCCTGCACGTGCTGCAAAACAGGTCTTGCAAATATGGCTTCAAAGGATTCATCTCCATGCAAATCATCAATCTTTTTGGTAATATCGTCATAGAAATGGATGATTGTGTCCCTTGCTATTAAATTAGACGTGGATGCGTATTTCACACCAACAGATAAACAAACACCAGCAACGATGTAGTAGTAATCTGACTGATCGATCAAATCGACACTTGAACGTCGTTTGCTCAAAACCACAGCAGGTATTTGGGATTTAACCCAATCTTCAGTGTCTGCAATATCATTCCACATGATTAAGTTTGTAGCCAAAGCACGTAAGATAAGTAAATCAGGTCTCTCATAATCTAGAACCTGTTCAGTATCAGGAACTGCCAACTTTTTAACAATTTCTTTATCATGGCTTTTCAAATAGATGAACATTAACGCTATCAGAGCACCCCCAATAGATTTATCGTAAGCCTCAGAGCTCTGGACATCTCTTAAAGAAGTTGTAATTTCGAGTAGGTGGTCGATAACACGAGTATCTTTGAGATTTTTGAGTTCATTGGCCTTACCCAAGTTCACATACCCAAGGGCAATTCCTGCAGATAACCTATAGCTCTCATCAGAAAGTGTCTTGCCCTCAACATGAACCTTCCCATTAACTTGAGATAAAAGAATCTCAGTCATTCTTCTATGTTGCGTTTCGAGGTACAACAATCCTATACCAATTAAGCCTGCAGATTGGACAGAGCTTCCAACAATGAGATCACTAGCACCCTGCGGTAGCAGTGCATCTAAATGAACACTTAAAACCTTTGTTAACTTGGTATCCATAGTTCTCTTTAAACTGGCACTCATACCTAAAAGAAGACCAATACTTGTATATGAATGCTTCGGTCCCAAATAGTTAAAGATATTCCACTCCTCTAGCGACTTCAAATGTCCGTTCAATCCTAATCCTAAAAGGAAGCCAGCGTGTTGCGCTGTTAGGGATTTATTCCTGTTGAATGTGATCCAGCTTCCAGTGATTCCTTTTGCATCTTTTGAAACTGTCAATCCACCAGCTGCCCCATTATGAAAATATGCCCACTCCAAAGACACTTTATCTAAAGAGTCCTTGTCAGTAGTTATCGTGATATCATCCGGGTAAATGGTTGTTGCAAAGTTCATCTTCCAGAATGGAAAAATTTCTGTAGTTAGAGGACTTTTCATGGAATAGAATACAATAGATTTTCCTATTGATAGAGTCAAAAGCCTCACAGTAGCATAATGAGCAACTTCTTTCTGATATTCAAGAAGCTCTTTGTCTGATGCAGCTGTATTTTGAGTACTTGTTACTCGTTGTACCTGGGAACTTTCTAAAATCTTCGTCATTTCCCAAAATCTTCTATCGCTTTTGAAGATAGTACGTGTTATATCCAATCGATCTTGTTCAATAGGAGCTATGTGATCAGGGGATTTCCATATGGTGTTTACAATCTGGCTGGTGTCCTTTGCTTGAATATGCGAGTTAGCACTGTATTTGTGAATCCGTTTGTGCTGATGGGATCTTATAACCTCCAAATCTTTTCTATCAAGCAAGCCAAAGACGCCTGGTGATTGATCCATGGAGGCCAAATGTTCTTGACAGTAAGATGTCACCTCCTTTAAAGGAATAACGATACCAATTGGGAATGTTTCTAAAACTTCCAAGGATATTTTCAATTCACCAAGCATACGCACAATATCCAGAGGAGAAAATTCGGATGATATAAGAGCCTCGAATAGTCGTAGAACTGCATAAGTTCTAGAGGTGACTGTTGCATCAACCTCCTCATCTTCTTGTGCAAGCTGTGAAAACGTACAAAACGGAACGATCTGAGAATCAAATAAAGAAGTCAGCGAGCGTAATAAATCTGGTGGCTCATCAAGAAGAGGGGGTGATGGAAACCTGAGTGAGTTATCCAACAAAGATTCATCAACGTTGTAGGCACATTTCCACGTAGATGGCCAGGACATCCAATGAGAGAGCTGAGCAAGCAAGAACCCCAATTTATCTACTGAGTCATTCTCAAGAATGTCGAGTTTGAGATCTTCACGTATCAAATGAAGTGCAGTCACAATATTAGGAGCCATTTCATACAATGCAAACCCGTCTCCAATAGCTCTCATTTGAAGCGGCACTATCTTAGCCAAGAGAGAAGATACAAGATTCGGAGAGCTAACTGAAGTAGGTTTCACTGCAAACGGTAATATAGTAACCAAAACTGTTAGAACGAAAGCTGACCATTCATCTGAATCAATTGAACATGCGTTGAGGAATGTAAGCCAAATGTAGTTGAACGTATATGAGTTTGTGATATATTTCAAGCATGATAGACATCTCTTGACAAGAACAGACTTGGGGTTTATTGGTAGGTATGATAAACCATAACAGCAATTCGAATCTTTCAAAATCACCGTTGAGCCATTGGCATCACAAATCTCATCAACATGGAATGATGTTGTAAAAAGCGAAGTGGACAATTGTAATGCTGGGTTGCATAGTACAAAATCGTTGGACTTTGATAAAAAAATGCACATACCAGGTGTCGAAGAGCATACTCCAAAGTCAACGTACTGGCCTGAAAGGTCAATTGTTTTAACCAATCTTGGGAAAGGGTTAACAGACTTTGATACATGAAAGATGAAACATTGAAAGAATCCAGTTAGTTGGTCACGGATTATAACACTCTCTTTGTCTTCAAACACCACAGATTGGATTTTGATTTGATCTGAATCAGATTTGAACTGAAGAGTTTCCAGCTTTGACAATATTGCGTCCTTCTTCACCATGACATCAAGAGGCGTTGTAGTCGACATGGTTTCTGCTGTTTTCATGTTTGTATCATACGAGGCCATCCTATCAATAGCCATATTTTCCGCTTGGGATACATTTCTTCTTTTTTCCATCATTATACCATTGTCAAAGTTTCCTTCGCCTTGATCATTAGTAGAAGAAGAATGTGAAGATATTCTAAACGATTGCGAGGGCACACGCTTTTTGGATGCAACAGGATTGTGGGAAATGCTCTTGCTGGATCTATTGAGGAATCTTGTGTGATAGAGTGAAATTGTTTGTTCATACTTATCACGAGTGACAGCTATTGTGGAGTCAGACCTTTGGGGGAAAAGAAGTAGGCGTTCTGTCGATGCAATCAACGATGTTGATGACGAAACAATGGCACCAGGGTCACTCATCGGATCTGTAACTGCCAAGAAGCAGGAGCCTGATCCAGGACAACGATCTATCACAAAACCACCTTCAAATGGGTATGCATTTGTGATTTGATATGAGAAGCTCATCGTATGCTTCTGACCATCAGCGTAGTAAATATGAGCAGCATTCTCTAACACAACGACGAGTTTTCTATCATCAGACGACTCCACAGAGAAACTTGTGAAGAATGCGTTAATAACCACCTCATCATAATGGAAATATCTGTCAAGGAACAAGCCCTTTAGCCAGTAGACACTGTGCTCAGATATCCAGAGTATTTCATCGCTAGAACAAATGGCGATCTTTTTGGCCGCATCAAACGTCTTTTGGAGTGTACTTTTCTCCCAGTGTATTTTCCTCACTTTGAGAGGAATCTTCAACGACTCCATCAGTGCTTTTATCCCAATACGACCAAGCGCCGCGCTATAGAATGCTCGTTACACGCAATCTTTAGATGTTTGAAGTTTTCCAAAATGTAAACAAATCGTTGATGAAGTGCGCGCGCGCGCCAGCCAGTGATACGAAGAGAATCGCAGTTCCAAAAGACACACGCTCTCTCACAACTGTGGATAAGCACAGGATTTCATTGAGATGTATGAGATATGGCTCAGCCTTTCTGTTAATAGACAGTCATAAAAATAAGTCACTATTATTGTACAATATTTTCGCATAGCAGTGGTGACTTGAGGTTGATTCCATCAGATTTTGATCACGTGACAATATAAATCAGATTTATGAAAAAAATAGGGCCGAGCAGGGAATTGAACCCTGGACCACTCACACCCAAAGCGAGTATCATACCACTAGACCACGCGGCCAAATTTACAAAAATGTTAAAATCAGTGATACCCTTAAACTGTACGACCACATAACTTTCTGTCCTATAAAGTCAATTGGAATGGATCCTATATTTCTTTCGCAGTGGCGGGCTCAACGTTGAAAAGAGCCCAGAGTCCTGATTGCAGACCAAGAGGTGCACAGTTCCACTGGTTCGATGATAGCAAGACACTAACTCAACAAGAGAACCACTCTGTGAAGTCTTATTCCAAAGACAAGTACCAGTGAAGCCATCCCTTTCCAAAAGTGCACTGATGGTTACGGAACCCTAGAAAAGGAAATGTATAGAGCTGGTTAAGACTAGGACTTACAGTGCTATTAGATACTCACAATCTTTGTATTAGAGCCTGAACCAAAGAAGTAATGGAGTAAAGATTTTCGCTCCTGTAAAACAGGCCCTACCAGCATCAACGTACTAATCCCGGAACATAATGACTCAATACTTATAAAAATTGATGATTGTCTTATAAGTATACCGCATACAGCGTACTCGTTTTAGTAGTGCTATGTGATATCTGTAGTGCTATGTGATATCTGCTTTAACGGTTATTCTCCAGTCTTTGTCAACAGTCGGTAGCTGTTCCTGAACGTTGGCGTTCGAATCATTTACAAAAGCGGGATCCAACTCAAAGCTCACAACGTCGCTCTTCATGCCAAACGCCAATTCATCTGGGAAAGCTAGAAATGACATTCGATTGGATGCTAGTTGTCCTGACCCAGGAGCTAGATTACCAGGTATTAGACGAGGTTTGGTCTCTGCCTTCACAGCACCCACAGTTGTCAGATATTGGGATCCGTTCGGTTCCTGCGCTTGAAAGCTTCCAGAATCATCTCTAGATGCACCCAGGGTATTATGACTCGATTTGGTAAAAGTTCTCACAACAAAAGCAGGCGAATGGGTGTCCTTACACCTACAACGGTTAGACTCTACCGAGAAGTCATGCAACGGATGAGCAGAGCATTGTGTCCGATGGCGATCGTTGTACCTGCTTCTTTGTTTACCTCGTCCCGTCAATTCTTCTCTTTTTGCTATATCAACCTCTGTATTGGGGTCCAACACAACCACGCTGTTCCCGATGTCGCGTGTGGGATCAACTCCCAAATCTCGGTGAAACAACAACTCGTCTTCCATTGTATCGATGTGCAGTAAAGTAGAAACGATCTTTGGCACGCTTTTGATGGACAATCTGTAGATATCGGGCCTCACACTCTGAGCACTAGCAAAACCGTTCACGGTCAGCACAACAGCGTTCAGCGAGAGCAACCCAGACACCTGGGTGTGAGTACAGGCCTGAGCTCTACTGAGACATATGCACTGTGGACACGAAAAGATGCACCTGTTCAAAATGATCATCTTCGACACGCCAATGCTAGGAAGTTATTAGCAAACTTGAGCAACCTCGATAACGTCTCAGAGGGCTTTGCTCGGTGATTAGTGGCGACTCCGTATCGTCGTTTTCTTCTTTTGCGGTCTTAGCCACAGACACACAAAGCTTTGTGTTGTCGAATCCAACAAACGACGATCTGCGTGCATTAAACCCTAACCCCGCAAATGTTGTACACACTCTCATAAGTCATCATGAAGAGAGAAACCCCCTCTATTTATCCGTTATTTTAGGCCTAGAGCTAGCCAGAGCCTTTAGAACAGAGCCATTCTGATGAAATTTGCGTCCCGAAGACCCGAAAGATGGTTTCTGTGATGCATGGGCCTTGTATTTTTGATACACACCGGCTTTCGTTTCCATTGAGCCAACAGAGCCTTGACCATGGTGGGGATTGTTGCAATCAAGCGTCCTGAGTCCGACAGCGTCTCCATAGTCACTGGCAGTCACTGTTAGCGAAAGCAGTAAACATACCATGCATTGGTTTCAGCAAAGAGAGTGCTTTGCTCACTATGGGGTAAAACAGTGCTCTAGAGAATCTTAACACCGAGCGAGAATTGCAACTTAGTTGCACGTATGGGTTGTCTAACAAGTGCTTGTGATCATCTCAGATGTTTGAATGTTCAGGTTCTTCAGGACAAGGACGGCAGGAATGTGACCACATATACTTCGAACCAAAGCACCTGATGAGGAGCAAACTACGTTTGAAAACGGCATCACTATGAATTAGTTCAACCTCTCTCTCATCATCATGCATCACGAGCAATCTGTCAAAAACAAGATCTGTCGGCGATACAACTTGGACACTCTCCAAACCAGCGAGCAGAATTCAACCACACCATTGGCAATGATCAATGTGGGGAAGTACTGGATATATGTGTACAAGCTTAACTTCAATACCCCTTTATGGATACATATGTGCCCGTCAACACGACGCAGCTTATACGCTTTCGGATTTCTTCGAGCTCAAGGCATGCACTAAGTCAAGTTAGATATCTGAGATCCCAACAAAAAGTTCTAAGCCCTCATATCTTGGACGCTGTTAACAAATACGAACTTCACCAATGAGTTCACATGTTCTATGTACCGTGTAGCAACCGTTTAGAGTGGTCTTACTTCGAAATTTGGCGTGGGGAACCAAATCCTGGGTGCTGAAGCTTCTGGTGACATTTTTCACACGCATTCGCAGTTAAGAACATCGGGATCGCGGTTCTGCAAAGTGTGCGTTGTGTTACACTCGAGTACTGGTCCAAGGTGTTTAGATACAACAAAATACATGCTCGAAACGTAGAGGCTGTGTCATTCTTCAACTGAAACAACTTTCGGTATGTGTGATTCGAAGCCATGGTGTAAATTATGTTGCCTTACAAACAGACGTCCTATCACGGCCATGTCTAACCACACAATGCACAGATTCTCATATTGGAGGCTCAAGCTGGAATCTCATCAGACACCAATACGAGCGTATTACCTTTCAAGGTTCCACTTTAGACACTTCTCCATAGCCGTATATCTACAGGTGTTTAACGGCAGAAACTCTCTGTGACTTCACAAGCTGGCGAGTTACAGCCCAATTAAAGGGGAAGTTACGGATTCCTTCTTTTCCACCCCGGACGCCTACGTCTCAGCACCGTGCTTGTAAATTCCAGGACTCCACGAACACTATTTTTGTCCCTCATACATCTCACCACCAAAGAATTGTGAGAGCTGATCAGTGGTGCTGCAGTTGACATCGCAGATCATGAGATAATTCGTCAATTGAACTTATCATGTGCAACCCAATGATTGGAGTTGATGCCGGTCAAGTTGATTGTCTGACGTCCACCAGCGTAGCCCTGTCGCACACCAACAACCTCACCAGCGACGAGTTAGGAAACCAGGGTGTCTGAGCACCCGAATGCCACCACCCGTTCCACAAATCACTCCCGGCCTCAGATGCTCACCTCCAACGCTCATGCATCCAGATGAGCCTCTTCTCCTGAGTCCTAAAACCGCATGGAACGAGTTCAATATTTGAAGCGTCGCAAGGGAGAAACAAGCTTGCACTTAAAACCGAAGCCCAAGCGTGCTGAAACCAAACTCACAATAGGCGGGGTTTCTCCGCCGGTGGGCCTTAACAGCGGCCACCTGGGAATAGTCCTCGCTGTTAAGATCACACAGACTTGTTCTTAACACCTATGACCACCTCTCCAGTTTCGGCGCCTCTTCTCCACGACCAACCCTGCCAAAACCGTTAAACCACCATTCTGTATGGCTAACACAGGCATTGGCTACTCGTGACTCCGAGCTTTTTAGCCTCGTTCTCCATGGAAGCAGCACCCTGTGGTAGCCGGTTTGATTGTTGGAGCCAAACTCCGACGGTCATTAGGAAGAAAATTTTCGTTTCTTTTTAAGGTCCTGGAGGCGCATGAAACGCACCAGATGCGCACAATGCATAGCCAGTAATGTGTCGTGAGAGAGGAATCACACACCGGGAGAGAGAGAAAAAAGTTGTAAGAAGCAGTTTTAAAGATCAAATTTGTTATAAGAGGTGTGCACTTTCTACTCATCCGGTTGTCCTGCCATCACACGTCGATTGTTTTTTTGTTGAGCTGCTGTGAATACCCCTCCATCTTCGAAGCAATATAAAGCACCTCGACTCCGGCAATATCACGTTATCGCTGTTGTGACTCGCCGTCGTTCCACACTGCTTTAGAACATTACAACCACGAGATGTCAGCGTTATACCAAGTGAGCCCTTCTGGCACGTCTTCGCCCAACTCGAGCGCACCTCCAGCGAAGTTCCGCAACCCACACGATAAGAAGGGCCGGTCAACGAGCTGTCTGCTGTGTCAGAAGCGTAAGCAGAAGTGTGACCACAGGCTGCCATCGTGTACTACGTGTATCAAAGCAGGTGTTGAATGTGTCCAGCCTGCGAAGTACGCTGTAAAGGCGCCAGAGAAGGATGAATACACCACGATGCTCGAGAAGAAAGTCAAGTTCTTGGAGAAACTTCTCGATGCAAACAACATCGTCATTGACCCTGAAGGAGGTAACACGAAGAGAAGCTTCAAGTATAAGAAACTGAGCCCATTCTTGGCCGAAGACTCACAGATAGAGCAGTTCGAACAGGCTCAACGGCTCATGGCTCGCCAGCAAAACCTCCCGCAGATGAACAAGATCATACCTATCCCCACCAACAGACAACTTCCATATGTCGACTCAATGGGGGGAAAGAACCCATACTTTTCGATTGACTCGATTGACGTCTCCAATTCTCTGTTGGACAAGTATAATTTGAGAGAATTCCTCGCCTTCGACCCGGTGTTTGAGTTCGATGAGAAAGTATCCAGAGCGTTTTTGGACATCCATTTCTCAAGATTGCAGTTCAAGTATCCGTTGCTAGACGAGGATGAGATCTTTGAGTTCCACAACGCCTATGTGACAAACAACCTGACAGGATACATGAACAACAATGACTTCTTCTACTACTGCTGCTCAAGAATGTGGCTGATATTTGCCATTTCCTCTTGTCTTCATATGTCAACGGGAAAGTATACCGGTCCTCCACCAGAGCGTTACTTCTCAACTTCTATGCGTCATCTGGCAAAATGCAGAACAATGTCCAAGCTACACGAGGTTGAGATCTTAACGCTCATAGTTCTCTACCTCATCAGAACGGACAGGGATTCGTCGTGCCTTTATGACATTATCAAGGACTCCATGGCGATCTGTGTGAGCTTGAAGCTGAACAAGTCTGTGACATACATTGGGCTTCCACCTCGTGAGAAGATGAAAAAGATGAGAACATGGTGGTGTGTGTACCTTTTGGAGAGAATGATCTCCATCGCCGTTGGAAAGCCGTACACTATCTCTGAGAGAATAGTGGACATTGATATTCCATTGTTTGTTACAGAACCAAGCAAGGTGGTGCACTCGTCTAGCCCTAGTGTCATCTTCATCAACCAGTCCATTGCTCTACGTCGTATTGAATCGAGATTCGTCGAGGAGCTGAACATTCTTGCCTGTATTGATCCACAGAACGTCAAGCCTCAACAGCTGCCTCTTGTTGAACGTTACTTTCAAGAATTGGAGGTATGGAGAGGACTCTGTTCTGGGTTTGGAAGTGGTATCCATAATGAGACCCTGAGACTGTACTACTATCGTTCAGTAAGACTGTTGATACAACCATTCCTGGAGCTCATGGACCCGATGGACAAGCTCTTCAGAGAGTGCCAGGCAGCTGCTGGTCAGATTTGCCAACTCTTCAAAGTTTTCCATCAGAAGACAGTCTTTGGTCACTCCACAACAGCTATTCACACGGTGTTTGTTGCCGGTGTCACCTTAATCTACTGCCTATGGCTTGCGAGAAACAAGGACGACATGAACAGACGGGCCCTTGGTGATGTATCGAAGCATACGAGACCTGCTGTTTCAGAGTCTCTCTTCTCCGGGCTGAACGATCTTAGAGCATGCTCAATATGTCTGTATGTGATGGCTGAACGGTCAAAATTTGCTCTGACATTCAGAGACACGTTTGATCAATTGATGGGTGCTACAATTGGTAATCTCATCAAACGTTGTGGTCCAGACTCTTCAGAAATCATCTACAACAACCAGCCTGGCATGCCACCAGCAATTGTTCGTCGCTTCCAACCGATTTCTAGTGGCTTTGGTGTTGAATCTACACAGCATACCGATGAAGAACGCTTTGAACAGGCTGAGCGGAGACGTAAGCAAGGTCAATTGCAGAAGAGCGTGGTGCCAAAGTCGCTTTCACATCTTTTGATTGTTGAATCACCACAGCAGATGGAATCCGACCTCAACGTGTTGAAGAGAAACCTGCCTGACTCTTCACCAACTTCTGCATTCCCAGATGTCACGCTTGCGTACCCAACTGCCACGGCAGCTCACTCCACTTCAGCATCGTCTGTCTCATCAACTTCTACGCCCCAAGGTTATCCAGCATCATTGCCAGCAGAGTATACGCCGTTTAACGGTGGTGCAAACACCATGATTAACAACATCAGTGCGTGGTCAGGAGAAAGCGGTGTACCAATTACAACTTCTTTGTTTGAGAAGCAAGCGGACCCTTCAAGAGCCGGGCCAGCTGTGGTCCATGAACCTGTGAACAAAGGCAATTATCTCTGGAACGTTCCAGTGGACGACTTCTGGACACATGCTGATGAATATGGGCTCCCTACATGATCTTTTATATCTAATCTTATGCGTCTACGAATATTCTATGATTTTGATAACATGTAAAGGCAGAAATAGTAGTCTATGCGTCTATTCTAGGGTACATTCTCACTGTTTGGCCATCTGGAATTGGATACGTATCTTGTCCATTGTGCCTCTGTGGATACTGGGCAAGTTCTTCGTCTGTGAACGTTCTCTCGTGCTGTGAACTCTCATCGTTGGAATTGACCAGTGTCTCGATGTTCTGGTCATTATCTGAGAGCACTGCCGGTGGCTTCTCAGCGTTTGCATCGGCCCCATAGTGCTCTTCGTATAGGTAAAAGCCCTTATTCGTCCAGTCATGGATGTATGGAAGGTTTTTACGGGTCTTCTTTGCCGCAGGGTAGAAGTCCCACGCAAATATGATCCAGATGAATGTGTACCAGAATGCCAGCGACCATTCGAAACGACCAGACACGCTGTAGTCATCGACTGCAGCAAAACAGATGGCCATGACTATAGCTGCAATTGTCCAGATCACGGTCAAGACCGTGTAGATCAGGAACTTATTCCAGGTCTTATGGTGAACGTGGATTTGCTTGTAGTGCCTGGCCATGAGAAGGTGTTCAGTCATTAGGCACACGAGCGATAGGAAGAGAAACACGATAAATATCACAAGCATGGAGGCGTGCACAGTATGGAAGTCATTCGTGTTGAAGATTGAGCAAAACAGAATCCCCAGTTGTCCGATGATGGCTAGGACACACGCGGCAAAGATCAAGTTGCGCTCATCTTTCTTGAACCAATATTGCAACTTGCCAGACTTGCGTAGTCTATACTCGAAGACCAACGTGATACAGTAAAAGATCCCCTGTGCACCTGAACAGCTGATGAACAGGGGCTGTAGGTTTGTAGCCCCGATATGTGAGATGTAAACAGGATCTTGGTACCTTCCAATGAATGCATACATTGGATGGCCTTGGCCTGCCCAGCATATAAGCATGGCTATAAGCATACCATTCCATATCACCATTCCTCCCAGAGGAATCAGGAAGTACCAGTTCTTCACAGAGCTCAGGTTGTTGAACATTGGACTGGTTTAAATGGCTATGATGGCACACGGTTCTGAAGTGTAGACCAGGACTTGTCTGGTCTCGTGCGATATAAGTATTTCCAGATGAGAGTCCAGGTGGAAGCGACAAGGCTTTTGCTATGCAACCCAGTTGTATGATCTATATTTATTATGCAATCTCGTTGAAGGGCGCAGTATGATGAAGGCTGTGAGTTGTGGGCTGTGATCACCGTGAGCAGTGTGATCACCGTGAGAAGTGTGATCAGAGCAGTGTGATCACCGCGATCACTGTAGGAGTTTAGATGTGGAACCAAGCAAATCCCAGATAGAGTGGTGATCTGAGGCTCGGCCTTCTCGGCAAGATGTGTCAACAGCTTCTCCGGCTTAACTTGAACACAACGAATAGTCAAAGTGTACAGACACCTGGGCTGTTAGAGGTGGGAATGGAGCAGAGAACGATGTTTCAACCTTTCAGCACCATACACCGAGAAATAGCAACTGCACAGCCATATATAGAATGATCTCTCTGGCACCCCGTTGGAAGTGGACCGGACAGAAAGCACAACGAAATTTTCGCAGCTCATCGCAACGTCGCGTCAAACGGTTAAAGCTTATTAGAGTTTGTCGCCCCGTGGCCGCAGACGGTGTTAGGGGGGGGACCTGCTACTGAGAAGGGAGAAATGTATACATATAAAACGGCCTTCGGCAGCCGTGTTTCACCTCATCGCTGGATTGTCTATTAATAGGCGTCAAGCTGGAAGGAAGCGAGTCGGAACCAGCGTCTATGTATCAATTGCGTATGATGGATCGGGGTTGATCTGGACAAGCTTCGATGGATTAGAGCACGACCGGTTGATCGAAGTGATCCGTCCGGCAGCTGCGCTGACCACGACCAACGGAGAAGGTTGGCCGCGACGGGAAAAGCGAATAAAGCGAAAAAAAGCAACAAAAGCAAGGGGCAGTCATGAACGCGAAAAAAGCGACATTTTTTGCCATATCCGAGGGACACATCACGTGGTGCCTGGTCCCGGTTTTCGGAAAAGGTACACAGCTTCCGTTACTGTGGTAACAGAAACTGTTGTTATTGAAATTCCGGACAACAAAAAAACACACACGTCCATAAGGAAGATCAACAAAGGCCAGAACAAACGCGTCCCAGCCCACCAAACTCGCGTGTCATATCTGATAAAACGATGCCTCCAAAGTACTCACTCTCAGGTAACAGCAGAAGGAAATCTGTTTTCCAAAGTGCCATCAATAACTCCTCGTTGAGTGAAACATCTGCCCAGGCCGTTGAACTGGAGAGGCTAGAACAAGAGATCACGTTGACGTTACAAGACATTGACAAGTCGTTTGCGCAGTCTCATAAGATCATCAACGATAAACTTATCCCCATAGTAAAGAAATATCACTCGAATTCGAGAAAAGTGTGGAATGGCGTGAACTTCTGGAAGACGATGCTGGAGACAAGTGCCAATGTTGAGCTTCGAGGCTACGAGGAAGCAGCCCAGGAGGTTTCTCAGAGAAGGGACATCAGCGACGACTCTGGCGACATTTCAATGAAGGATTCGAACGAGCAAATGAGCCCGGTGAAGGTGGACACCTTAGGCACAAACCATGATATCATATTGGAGTCTACGAACCACACACAAGAACAATTTCAAAAGAGATACACTGATAACCTTAACCGGTCTGTATCCACAGACATGTCAACGCCAGAGAAGATTGCTGAGAATCCAATCATGCCCCAGGAGACGCGGAACAACAATGTTGGCTTTGATACCACCGACAGCATTTTGCCCCCTGTACCAACTGCAAACATATCAAACACAAATAACGGTTCAGATTTGAACGAAACGACGCCAAGTCTAAGAGACAAAGAGTCTCGCAACTACATTATGCATCAGAACGGTGATAGTGTTTACAAGGTTGAAGTCTCCCCACGGAAAACCACCGGTGTAAACGAGCCAATTGTATCTTCGATGACACCAAAGAAGCCGGCATCAAAGAAGAGGAAATCTATAATTGCACAAAAGTTTGACTCCTCGCCATTTGATATCGAGACACCTCAACTTCGATCAGAGGTACAGTTTAGCCCTGCTAAGAAATACGAATCTCCAGTGCGAAAGACTCGTCAGTCGCTCCCTATGGGAAATGACGAGACTACACAGAGATTCCCACTTACTCCAAGGTACGGTGGCGGGGGTAACTTGCTGAGAACTCCAGGACAAGTTGCACAGGCTGCCAATACATACTCACAAAACTTCGAAACATCTATACAGAGAGGAACAACAGCACCAACTCTAGACGACTCTGAAGATGCACCAAACATTTCGCCTCCTGTCACTCTCAACTTTGCCACCGCCGGGAACCCACAAGCCTTGAAACATACCACAGCAAGAGAAGCTGCACAGAGCATTGTGAAAGACATATTGAACAACGTCAGTGGGATAAACGACTCAACACACGACCAGTCCTTCCACGATGCACCTAGCCATATCCTTCCGGAACCAACGTCAACGCAGGATAAACTGGAGGATTTCGATGAGTACCTCGACAAAGCACCCAAGGATAGAGCTAAGAATCTCGACTGGAGTGATGACGACAATTGACAGTCCAGCACCTCGGATATCATAGCAAATGGCCTTCTACTTGTAGTACTTCATCTCATCTCATCTCATCTCATCGAGAGCACTGGCACGTGCGCCTACCATAAAATCTCAATTCAGCCGCTGGAGAAAATTATCCACCAACAAAGCCGGGAAAAGCAAATAGAACCGGTACTGTTAGTAGTTTGCCGTCTTGAAGGGTTCCAGGATAACTGTGACTGGTGTTGATATTGTTCGAGAATATGGGTAACGTGATGTCGTCCAGTTTTGCCCCAGAGTGTACCAACGCTAAGAAAGAATACGATGACTGTTTCAACAACTGGTACACCGAGAGTGAGTAGTGTGCTTCATCTTAATCTTGCTTCCCGGATGTTGATCTAACAGCTAAACAGAGTTCTTGAAAGGGAAGAGCTTACACAACGAGTGTGAAGACTTATGGCACGATTACAAGGCGTGTGTTGATGTGAGTATTGGATGGTTTCAGCAGATTGTGTGTGTGTTCTTGACTAACCCACTGAATAGCTTGCGTTAGCGAAACAGGGCATCTTACCAATGTTGGAGGAAGCCAGAGAAGAGGCGCCTTTTGAGAACGGAGGACTTCAACAGGATTCTGAAGTGAAGAAGTAGGGAAGCGTCTCAGGGGTATAGAGATCTTGTATATATCAAAAGTACGAAATAAAAGAATCTTGTGTGTATATTATACAATGTGTGCTAGGCAAGGAAGATGGTGACCTATGCTTCAGTCTGTTGGGATTTGGTGTACTGTCTCATTCTGTCAAAGTACAGATTAGGATGTGTCACCTGTTCTTGAACGTGGCCATTAGTCTTCACCTCCAGAACTCTGGAACAAGCGTTGGTGTAATCACCTTTATCGGAGATCTCCAAAATTTGTTGAACGTCCTTCTCTTCAAGACCCATCTCTCTCAGCTTTCTGGCCAACGAATCGGATGACAGATCTCTATATGGACATCCATGGTATTCCCCCTTCTGTGGTCTTGGTTTCGAAAGGATCGTGCGACAGTCCCATGGTTTATAGTTGATACGACCACCTTCCAGACCATAAGAATGACGAATGTTATACTTGTACTCCTTGTTGAACTTGTCAATGGAGACAGATTTGAATTCACCCGACCAGAATGTCAAGGCATCTTCCAACGATAGACCGATTCCCTTGAGGAAGAGGGTAAACTGTTGACGTGCTGTGTACTTCAAGTGGTGTAAAGTTCTTAGCCCATACATTGCATGTTGGCCACACAGTGGGAATTGATCGACAATCTCCTTTGACCCGACTGTGATGGCATTGATGTCGCTAGAGTTTTCGTTGGCACCATAAGAATCTTGTGAATAGTTCAAGGAATAACCCGATGAGAGGTGGGTCAAGATTGGCAAGATCCGGTCATCTTCATCCAACGATGGGAATGCATGGGATGTTGAGATCAATGCGGCCTCCAACTTCGCAGAGAATTCATTCACCAATAATTGTAATTGCTGAAACTTTGGTACATAGGCAGTTCCCCTTTGTAAGAAGATGGAACGTTGTGGTAGGAGATCAGTCACGTACTCAAACGGGATCTTGATGAATTCTTCTTGTTCAAAATATTTCCTCTTTTGAACGTCATCCAGTTGGAGGACGTAACCCAAGGATGCAGAGATGGAGTTGAACAACTTTGTAGACAGTTGCTCCTTCTCCTCAAGCGAGATGAAGTCCCATGGCAGGTTCAAACTCTTGACAAACTGTTGCTGCTCAGCGTTTGTCAACTGGTTGTAACGAATCTTGAAGAGCGTCGTTTCATTCTTCAAGAACTTTGTCCTTAACTCCTGCGATCTCGAGAAGCATAACCTAAGAATGAAGTGAGAGTAGTAATCCTTCTGTCTCTCCCTATTCAGCTTTTCGACATTGGTGGAGTTCAAAGGAAGCGTTTGTTGAATCATTGGAGCGACAATCGATTCAATCTCCTTATAGCTCTTATTTCTAGCGGCACACGACTCGATCTCATTCAAGATCTTGATACGGTCAATGGCCCAGGTCTCAAACTCATCCAGCGTAATCTCGCCAACTGGAGGAAGCGTATAGAACGTGAGCTTCGAGTTGTTGTAAACATTGGCGAGGTAGGCGTTCGGAGTGGATGACGAAATGATAGAACTTTCAAAGTTCTTACGACCGGCTGTTCTTCTCTTGGTGCTTCTGAACATGATGGTGCTCTCGTCTCACTGCAGTGCTCCTTTCACACGATACCGCCAACAGAGCAACGCTTTATCTCCCTGAGTTGTTGTTGTTGTTGTTGTTGTTGTTGTTTAACATAGGGTTTCCGCTAAAGAGAACCACGACGCGTTTGTGTACTGTGCGTGTCCGTAACATAAAGACGACGCTCGAAATCGAAAAAAGTTTAAACCGCGTCTCTGTGGCGCCTACCGGATTGAGCAGGGGCCACACTGCTCCCCGATGGAATTCGCGTGCGATGATGAGGGAGGACGAGCGTCGTAGTGCGAATGGCGGAGCGAAGGGGATGGTGTGTGGTGGTGATACGATGTACATGCTCATTGTCCGCTGTTGTTTTCAATCGATATGTCCAAGTTTGCACGCCCGAGAGCCCCCACTGCTCTCTGCTGGAGCTGTGTAGGTCCCCTCCGCCGTCTTTTTCCCACGCAATGGAGTAAAATTTCCAAGCACGTCTTCCCCGTTGGAAGCACACAACAGCACAGCTATCCATTTTGACGGTTCCACGCCGTTCTTATTGGTCAACTCACTTAGGCAGCGGAGGACAGGGGGCTCCAGAGAGGCCTCGCCACCCACAGGGGGGACAGCAACGGCAGCAACGTTGGCAGCTACGAGGATGAAGATCTCTTCATCCTCATCGCTCTCTTGCCTGTATTAGTCTGCCACTGTGTTATCACCATTTTTTCTTCGTATAATCTACACGCTAAACCGCACTACAACTCCAGACGCGCTACGGCGAGGAGGGCGAAGGGGGGTTTCGACAGTGCGGACGGAACAGCCCACGCCCTCCAGGACGGTGGCACAGGCCCGCAGCGGGAAAGGGAGGACAACCCAGGCAGAGCCTCCCAGACAGAGCCTCCCAGGCAGAGCCTCCCAGACCGACTTAACATGGCACCCCCGTGCACACGCTGGCCCACCACAACGGTGTTTCTCCCTCTCCCCCAGTAGCCAAAAATGGTGAAGATTACCCTCCTGCCTCCAACATTAGCTCAACCCGCCAGAACACACAGCACAACACCACCACAACACCACCTCCCGCAACAACAACGCTGTAGCCCGTAGTGCTCTCTCTAACCACCGCCAGCACCTCCTCCACCAGCACACCCTCATCAGCACACCCTCACCAGCCCGCTGTCTCCCGTCCGCAGCGCCGCAATCGCTTGTAAACGTCGTCTCCGAGCCCTCCTCCAGTGTTTTTCCTCTAGCACCAGCGAGCGCACCAAGAAGAGCAAAAAACTTGTGAGAGGGTTTTGCACGAACGCCCAATTATCGAAAACATGGCCGTGTTCCCAAACACCTGCCGGTCCCGCTGATAAAAGCCCAAAGGCCAAAAAATTTTGCCCCTTCTTAACCAAACCAAGGGGTTTATTCAGTATCAACAGCTTACAAGCAAAGCACCCTGGGTTGAAATCAACAATGGCGGGTGTGAAGTCTAGCGATAACCAGGTGAGTTTGACGAAGCGCAGTAGCGGCCGTGTGTCTGTGGTCTGTGGTCTGTGGACTGTGGTGTGTCGACCCAGCATTCAGGTGAAGGGGTTGGCGAGGATGGAGGCCAGTACCACGGCGCCACGGCGCTTGCGAGGAGGGTGTGCCTGTGTACAGTGGATAGGCGTGTATACTAACGAGAACGTTGCACAGAGGATGGCCATCTCATCGATCTTGTCGTCTCCACAGAAGCCGCTGACTGATGATGTGCCGGGTGCTTCGAGCCCAGTTGCCAATGGCAAGGAAGCACAGGCGGCGCCAGTGACAACGGTGGAGTCGTCAGGCGGACAGCACGAGACGAAGCACCAACATCAGCATTCGAGCGCTCAACAGACGCTGTTTCTGACCCGACCTGAAGATCTCGTTGATGATCCGACTGCGAACTCTCTCAGCGAATCTACAACGCTCCCAGAGGACTTCCTGGAACGGCTAGCTGAAGCTAACGACCTGAAGTACAAGGATCAGAAGGAGAGCTACCTGTACAGGCTCAAGTCCCAACTCGCGCATATCACCACTCTGGACCTGTTGTTGATGAAGGCTGATAACTGGGACTATCTGAACGCTGAAGAGTTTGAATTTCTCAACAAGGCATCAGCGGACAACCTCGAGGTGAAGAAGCTCTTGAAACAACTCTCCACCGTGGAGCTGATCAAAAAGGAATCCAAGAAGAAGAAAGCTGCACTGAAAAAACAGGTTGAGTCGAAGAAGCGTAAACTGGAGGACTCCACTGACCACCGCACAAAGCCTCAGAGTAAGAAGAAGAATGGGTACGTTGAAATCGTCAGTAAACCACCAAAGGCATCAGCACGTAACGGAGACTCTGCTGCAAAGGAAGGAACAAGGGTAACAAAGACCCGTTTCCAAAGACAGGCAAAGACCAACGCATCTTCTAAAATCGAGGCGGCGCTTCATAGTGCTCCGCTAAAGAAAGAACGGAAGGAAGAAGTTGCACCAGAAGACACACCTGCTGTGAAGAAGAGCTCGTCCATGAGCGCAAAGGATCTAAAGGCTGTCAAGAGACAATATGATAATGTCTATTTCACTATATGGAAGGATTTGTCGAGAAAAGATGCACCAAAGATTCACAGAATGATACAACAAGCCACACAGACTAAGCTTACAAACTTGAGAAAGACATCTGTTCTGTGTGTGAGGGAGAGTAAAAAATGGCAAATTCGTACCAACAAATCCCAAAAGGACATGCAGGCGAAGGCTAGACGTGGTATGAGAGAAATGTTTAGCTTCTGGAAGCGTAACGAAAGGGAGGAACGTGATTTGCGTAAGAAGGCCGAGAAGGAGGCCTTGGACCAGGCTAAGCGTGAAGAAGAGGAGAGAGAAGCTAGAAGACAAGCTAGAAAGTTGAACTTTTTGATTACCCAAACGGAGTTGTACTCGCATTTCATCGGTAGAAAGATCAAAACTGATGAAATTGAAGGAAATGCCACTGGTATTCTGGGCGAAAATGGTCACACTGACATTGCACCTCCGGAAAACGCCACCAAGACTGATTTCAGCCAGTTAGATTTCGACTCTGATAACGAAGATGAAATCCATAAAGCTGCTGCTGCTAATGCACAGAGTGCTCTCTTAGATGCACAAAATAGAGCTAGAGAGTTTGATGCCAAATCTTCTTCATCCGAATTGAAGCAAGTTGATATCGATGATGATGATCTCAACTTCCAGAACCCAACCTCGCTTGGTGATATCACAATTGAACAACCAAAACTTCTCAGTTGTACTTTGAAAGAATACCAAGTCAAGGGTCTGAACTGGCTTGCAAATTTGTACGATCAAGGTATCAACGGTATCCTTGCTGATGAAATGGGTTTAGGTAAAACTGTTCAGTCCATTTCAGTATTGGCATATTTAGCTGAAACTCATAATATTTGGGGCCCGTTCCTTGTTGTCTCACCAGCTTCTACTTTACATAACTGGCAACAAGAAGTGGCCAAGTTTGTTCCAGATTTCAAGGTTCTACCATATTGGGGTAATGCAAAAGATCGTAAGGTGTTGAGAAAGTTCTGGGACAGAAAGAATGTCAGATATACAAAGGATTCTCCATTCCATGTTCTTGTCACATCGTACCAATTGGTTGTTGCAGATATTCAATATTTTCAAAGAATTAAGTGGCAATATATGATCCTGGATGAAGCACAGGCCATCAAATCTTCATCATCTTCTAGATGGAAATCGTTACTCGGATTGCAATGTCGTAACAGACTTTTGTTGACTGGTACACCAATCCAAAACTCCATGCAGGAACTTTGGGCATTGTTGCATTTTATCATGCCCACTTTATTTGATAACCACGACGAATTTAGTGAATGGTTTTCCAAGGATATTGAGAGTCATGCTCAGTCCAACACCGAATTGAACGAACAACAACTACGTCGTTTACATGCACTTTTGAAACCCTTCATGTTGCGTCGTATCAAGAAAAACGTGCAGTCTGAATTGGGAGACAAGATTGAGATTGATGTTTACTGCAACTTGACTAACAGACAAAAGAAGCTATACAAGATTTTGAGATCACAAATTTCCTTGATGGATTTACTTGAAAAGGCGACATCTGGAAGCGACGACTCAAACCAAAGTTTGATCAATTTGGTTATGCAGTTTAGAAAGGTTTGTAACCACCCTGATTTGTTTGAAAGAGATGACGTCAAGAGCCCTTTTTCATTCGGTTCGTTCGCTGAGACTGGTTCGTTCTTGAGAGAGACGAATGGATTAGAGTATGCATACACAACCAAAAACGCTATATCATATCACATCCCAAAACTTCTTTACAGAGACATGCTTTCTCCAAATGAAAACAATGCTGTTGATACGAGGAACAACATCCTCAATCACCTCTTTAATATATGGAACCCAGAGTACATCAATGACAATTTGGAAGGTGATGATGCATTCTCTTGGTTAAGGTTTGTTGATTCAACGCCAACCGAAGTGGCCCGAGTTTCGAAGAAGAATATTATCGAAAGGGCTATCGATGCACGTACATATTGTGAGTCTGAACTGCAACCTGCCGATGACAAGAAGTTCTTGTTGGTGACCAGCAAGCAGGAGAGTATCGAACCGCACTTGAAGGAAGTACAGAAGACTGTTTATCATGATACGTATATGAATGTCCAGAATCATGGTTCAATGGACCATGCTTCTGCACCGCCTGTTGACGTGGTGTGTCATGATAGAGCATTTGTTTATGAGAAAGAGAGATCGTTATTCAATCCAAAGATTAGACAAGCATTATCTCCTTTGTCACTAAACACACAGTATGAGTTAATGGAGAATGGTGTACCAGTATCTGAGTTCCCTAAAGCTGAAATGCTACCTCAAGCTTTAAGCAATAAAGCTGGATACTCTTCAATCAAGATGCCTTCTATGAATAGATTCATTAAGGATTCTGCTAAGTTGGCGAAATTGGACGAGATGTTACCAAAATTAAAGGCCGAAGATCACAGAGTATTGATCTATTTCCAAATGACAAAGATGATGGATTTGATGGAGGAGTATTTGACCTACAGACAGTTCAAGTTTATTAGATTGGACGGTTCTTCCAAGCTTGAAGATCGTCGTGATTTGGTTAATGATTGGCAAACTCGACCAGAAATTTTTGTCTTTTTGCTTTCTACAAGAGCAGGAGGGTTGGGTATTAATTTGACAGCTGCAGATACTGTTATTTTCTATGACTCTGACTGGAATCCAACAATTGACTCACAAGCTATGGATAGGGCTCATAGATTGGGTCAGACTCGTCAAGTCACTGTGTACAGACTACTTGTCCGTGGAACGATCGAGGAAAGAATGAGAGATCGTGCCAAACAAAAAGAACATGTCCAGCAAGTTGTTATGGAAGGCAAGGGAACATCTGGTTCAGAACAAGATACAACCAGCTTCCAGAAACCAACAAGGGAGGTTGCATTGTGGTTGTTGGATGAAGATGAGGGCGGTGCCAATGCTCTCAAGAATAAGCAACTGGAAGCAGAAGAAAAGAAAGCAAAGCGTAAGAAAATGTTAGAGCAAAAAGCTGAGGCTAAAGCTGCTAAGCTCAATACAGTAGCTATCAGTTGAGTACTTAATGAAAAAAAAACGTCTCTTTTTGTTGATAATCTTCTAGTTCAGCCACATTGCGACATTTAAGCTAATCTATTCTAGAGGATGGATTGATTCTGTTGTTTCTAGAATCTTTTTTAAGAAACAGTCAAAAGTTTCATATTGTAGAGTACCCTCTTCGTAATGCTCCTTTCTCCGTAGAAGTTCTTGTAGCAGCTCATGCAACTGTGGTGTGGTTTTATAGGTGTATGGCACCAGAGATTGGGACTTGAGGGTAGCTAGAACCACATTTTTATCATGGGATGAGAACCCAACATAGGGGGCGACGAGGATGAAAACTGCCACTTCAATCACAAGGTCTGAATTCTTAGAAGCAGACACCTGTGCTGCCTGTACCTGTGAAAGCAAGTAATCTATCACTGTTCCGATGCCAAAGAATGTAATCATATTCGGTAGAAACATGTGGTCGTAGAGAGGCAGCACAGGTGACTGTCCCCATGATAATAGCGCATGGAATCTCGTACCAAATACATGCATCAAGGAAGCATGTGAGTTGGTCTGTGATTCAGAGAAGAGAGCATCCAGAGTTCTTGAGGTGCCCACCTCAAAGAACTCCAGCCTATCAGAGTCTTTGATTGACGTATGCAGACTGGATAAGAACACAGGATCTATCTTGGAAGGGATAGTTGGAGAAGAATCAATAGTCGAGAGACACTTGTGTAGTCTGGGGCCGAATATACTCAGGATTATACGGTGTATATGAACGGACTCACCACTGAGTTCTGTTGGACAAACAAGCACTTTCAACAAGGAGACGATCAAGTCAACGTCTTCAGCTCTCCAAAGATAGTCCTCACACCACGAAACAATCCCGACCACTGTAGCTAGGAGAGAGGGCTGAAGGAAGTACTCCAATCCTCCTTTTACTGTTTCAACATCAGTCAAGTTTTGCTTCACTGCAATTAGAGCTTGCTGGAAAATTATTGGGAACAGTTCAAAACACTCTTGTACGTTTGACAAACGCATCAAGTCGTCCGATATACCACCAGAGTCGAATAGAGCAGAGATCCATGCAGTTATAACCTCTGACTTGTGTTGGTTGAGCTCCAACGACGGGTTTCGTCTACTTGATGATCCAAGAGTCGTGAGGTAATTGATACAGAACGATTCCGACTCGACGTTGGTCTTCAGTGACACCAGATCAACAACAGACACACTGAACTTTTGAACAATGAGCATAAAGAATAAGAGTATGCCACCGAATTCTGAATGGTTTTCTTGGAAGTTTGTCTCCTCCGTGCTCATTTGCCATTTATCAAGACAAGCCATGATAGGTCTTAGAATAGCATAAGGTGACAGATGAAACACGATTGCGTGAAGGGAATTGACTGACAGAGATAAACCCAAACACAATCTGTACAAATGTGCAGAGTCCTCAGCTTTGATGAACTCTTGGATAGAAGACAATATCAGATCTGCAATCTGAATCTGTTTGGTTCCCTCCATTCCCTCAACCGACTGGAGGAACTCTAGCAGACCTGAGTCTTCCAATGAGGTGAATTCAGGATTCACCTCGACAACAGTATGGTTGAACTTGGCCTTTATATCGACTGGTTCGCCCATACTGTCCAAAATATCATCAGTTGTTGGAATGGTGCCACTGTAAGCAGCAGCATCTTGTTTCAAGATGGTGTTGAAGGCACTCCTTGGAAGCAGCTGTAAAGCAATACAGCTCTTGACGAATTCATGCCTAACATCAGTGACTGTTGAAGGGAACGAGGCAAACATATCTTCACCTGAGGCATTTCCATTTGCTTGAAGCTTTATAGCTTGTGAGGCCTTTGCTAAAATCACACTAAGTGCACTCACCAGGGACGATTCTGTAGATTTCAACTTCAATTCACGGATCAATACAGGAACCCTTTTCAGTAAGAATAGCTCCCAGTTTTTGGCAAAGTATTGAGATCCCTTCTTATCTTGTTGTTCTATAGCGTAACCTTCAAATGCCGTTGTCAGGAGCTCGTTCAACACATTCTGATTGGTCTTTACCCTAACAAAATGGTCAAACGACACTAGAAACGTTGGTAGATGGGTTTTCCAATGCTCCAATGCGTAGTTTAGCCAAAGCACTTTTGGTAATTTGTTGGTCTTCATGAACGAAATGTGTGAAGTTGATGAGTGGGGAGAAGTTAGCGATACAGATTGTCTGATATTGACAGAGTTCTTTCTCATGAACTTTTCTGTGAATTCAGTAAGGTCATCAGTAACCTCTGGGATCTTATCCTGGATTGCCATGACGAACGACTTCAACGTGTTGCTCTGCTCTTCTGACAATGGAGCCAATGTCAAATCGTGAGGCACTGAGCCTCCAAACAGGACGATGAACCGTCCAGCAGCGCCCATCAACAGGTCATTCGAAGACTTGTGGTTCAGCAAGTACCTCAAGTAGTCAACAAGTGCGTTCACACTATCAGACAACTCCTGAGAGTTGAAGGGAATCTTGGGCGTATGTCTCAACTGTGTTATCAACGCTGTCAATATGATCTCCTGGTTGGCTCCAAGAGCACTTTCCAAATTACTGAGCACCGTGGCCAGTTTGAAGTTGCCGACTTGCTCACCGAGACACGCACCAGCAATGAACATGACCACCGTCGGATCGATCTCTTCTTTCGATTCAAGCAGTGCTACAACTTCTTCAACTTTCACCTCTTGTTTATGCACCAGTTGTTTCAACAACGAGTGGAACACCACTGGGCTGGCGTGTTTATTAACACAGAACGTGACCAGACCGTTCAAGGATACTGTGGACGCTTCGCTGGCCATCTTACTCGATCAATTCAACAACAGAGAGGCTTTCCGTTGAGGCGGAAAGTGATATGATAACGTTCGATGCCTACTGTGGAAGCTTCACCTGAACAAATCACCAACATGGACATCCGTACACCTAGCCACCCGCACACCTAATCACCCGCACACCTAATCATCCAAACACCACCTCCCCGGTTAAAAATTTCTCTCAGAGTCCCACGCGCTCGTGCGATGGCTTTTTTTTCTTCATTCCTCTGCTGCTCAAAGCTCTCTTTGTCTTTTCTCTCTTCCTTCTCTGATACTTTTCATTCTGAATAGTTAACAGGTTCACTTTGTGTGTGTGCTAGATTCTGAGTTCTACACGAGATTGCCTTACAACAGCTGACCATTCTTTCGTGGCTGGGCTCCTTCTGTGATCTTTTTCCGGGAACCGTTATTGGTCAATCAATATTCAGGCAATTCTGTCCCGTGCTCGAGGTGTAACGCTTTGTTTCTCTCGGTCCAACTGATTCATACTCGGTCGTCTTTGAATGGTACACCTGTAAAGGACCAGGTCTTTTTCTTCGTTCGCTCTTGTCTCTGTTTTTTATCCTGTGCTCTTCTCTTTGTTGATCATTTTGAATTGTTTAGCTCAATAGACGCTACACCATTGCCTACCACAACATGACGTTTACTGTCCCAGCTCAAGATGCCGATGCCACCACCAAGGTGGGTGCAGTTGATGACGCCTTTCTGTACCAGTTCGGGGAGGTTGATAAGGCGATTGCTAACTTCACAAAGCATCAACCTTTCAATCACCACTATGCACCAAATGTCCATATGAACAGAGGTCGTAATAACCACCACCACAACAATGGTGGTAGACAGAACAGTGGTAACGGGTACAACCACAGCAATAATAACAACAATAACAGCAGCAGCAGTAACAACGTCAATAACAACAATGGCATGTTCCAGTCTCCTGCCAACTTTGCCATGACAGCGCAGTTGAAACAACAACAACATCAACAGTTCCTAAACCAGGGCTTACAGAACATCAATAGACTCAAGTCTTCCAATGGGTTATTGTCTGGTGGACCAAACCAGCAGATGAAGACCCATCAACTTCAACAACAACAACAGCAGCAGCAGGTATATATGCCACAACAGCAAGCACCACAGCAACAACAGCAGTACTACGACAATCGCTCAGCTTACAATGGTAATTCTTTGCAGGCTTCTAACTTCTACTCTGGCAATCCTCTGGTGAACAAATTCAGTGCTTTCCAAAACCAGAGTGCCATTTCAACAGGAGATATGCTGAGTCCGTTAAGAGCCTCACCACCAGCTTTCCCAACAGGCTTTGCAAATGAATCCCCACAATTTGGGTCTCCTCAATTCAGTGCACCATTCGACCATCCGCTTGAGTCAACTACTTCTCTGGGGATGAATGGTTCTGGATTCTTAAATGTTACATCTCCAAATCAACAGGGAAGTTCTGCTGACTTGAATGTTAACAATAACAAATACTCACTCGAACAGAATAACTCTGGTTATTTGGGGAACATCTGGGGTGACTCCAAATCTTTGGGAAGCTCTACGTCGGTCTGGGCGTGAACTCCCTGTTGTTGTTTGTTAGTGTTTGTGTTTTGTTTTCTTATCCTTCTTCATTCATATAGTTTCATTGTGAAGATGGTTGTGTTTTTAAGGCTAGAGAGGGTTCTGGATGATGAGTGTGTTGTTTTGGTTTGATTGACGATGTTGAGGGTTTCATATTAATTTTATGGGTATAATGTTTAGAAATTCAAGAAGGTGACGTGTACGTGGAGGTTTATATGGGTGC
>NW_017963665.1:50423-164753 GCF_001661405.1 Williopsis jadinii
CTGGAGCTTGTTGGTCTTGCTATCATTGGTCTGATTGTCCTTGTGTTCAACTTTGGTGCGCAGATTAACCATTATAAAGTGACCCGTTGGTTAGACTCTGTCTACCCAGTTTTGAACGAGAACTTTGCACAAGTTGGTGTTAAGAAGGGCCAGTCCACTATAAAGGATTCTGCACAGTCGTACACAAGCTATGCCACTGGTAGAGTCAACGTGAAGGGACTCGTTTCCAGATTCACTTTGATTGCAAGACAAAACTTCTTCCTGTACTTGGCGGAGTTGGCGATGTCGTTCTTCTTTGAATCCATCGAAACCCCATCAGATCAAGTTGAAGTTGTCCTCAACTTCATCGATGCTGAAAAGTTGAACAAGTTCATCTTTGCTGTGGTCAACAAGGATGGTATGTCCAAGGCTAGAGAAAACAACTACTACCTGTCATTGACAAAGACCACCGAGTCTTCAAAGTTGCCTTTGCAGTTTGTCTTCATGTCTGAATCCACAGAGTTGAACGAGAACCTTGTCACTCCAGAACTCTTAGCTGCATTGGAGAAGTCCTCTGGAATCTTGGACTATTTGGCTGTTACTGACCTTCCAGCTGATAAGCCAACCACCGAGGCTGAGTTTGTTTCTGAACCAAAGATCAAACTGCTGTTGTCTTTGCAAACAGACGCCAAATCCCTTGCGGCAGCTAAGGAGTTGATCTCTGAAGTGCTGAACCTCGCCGACAGAGTTGTCAAATTCTCCTTGAAGGCCGACCAGCAGAAGAAGATCAACAACGTTAGAGTCAACGAGTTGAACAAGATTAAGAAGGCCATTGCAGACGCTAAGGCTGAAGAGCTCAAGGAGCTGAAACTCGAAGCTGAGAGAAAGGCCAGAAGAGAATCCAAGTTATCACCAGAGGAGCAGGATAAACTTGATAAGAAGAAGAAGGAAAAGAGAGAAAGAAGAGCTAAAAACAGAATGGTGAAGAGAATGTAAAACCTTCTTTTGCTTCTTCTCTCTAATATGTAAGTTCATCGAAAGCATCTTAATTGATCTACTTGTTTAATCATCAAAACTTCGTCACCCTTGCTGTTATAGTACAATTCTTATAGCTCTGTCATTGGAGGTGGCAGTTCTAAACACCTCGACGGTTCCCCTGCCAGCCAAGTTATGTAAACACCATCTAAGGGAAAGTCCTTTGAGCTTGTTGAACCTCGATTTGTTCTTATTCCACTTATTATTCAAGTCAAGCACCCTCATCTCCCTCCACTTGCAAGCGTTCAGGCTCCTAAGCACAAACGTTGTACTTAACTGTTGCAATGTAATTACAAGTCCTAGTTTAGGGACCGACAAGTTCAGCTTATCGCACTCCCTCGGTATGATGGAGAAGAACTCCATGGTGGTGAGCTCAACCATCTCATCTGGTGTAAAATCCATCACCTGTTTGGAAATTGATACCGACTCGTTACTCCTCTGAATCCACTCCCTGAACCTCTCTAAGAGCGATACGGTGGCAGCACAGCTATGCGCTTCAACCAAAGCATCGTTAACACAAGCTACGTAGTCCTCGGTCTTGATAAACAACTCATCATCGCTGGCCACCAGCCGCTTAAGGGAATTCGCACGTAGCAGTCTATCAAGCTCATAATCAACACGGCTTTGCCTATCGATAAACAAAGAGTACAGCTGGAACTTCGACACCGCCCTGGGCACCACAGAGCGGTACTTCTCAATGTGCTCCTTGAACTCAGGCTTCAGCTGTGGAGGGTAAGCAGTCCACATGTACTTCAAGATGTGGTCCATTGCCTCCAAAACATCACCGCTAAACACACTCTCTATAGCCACCCATGTCAGTACACCTCAACCGTTGCTGCGGGAGCAAAGGTACTGACTCACCTATCCCAACACCCAGCGATTCACCAACGACTAACCGTGGGACCTCCTTCGCCGCTCTCCTCCGCCCTGGGCTGGGCTTCGTAACCCTCATCAAACTCAATAGGGAAACCCTTGGTGGAAACACCTAATTGAGCTGTTACAACCGCGGCAGAAAGATCACCATCGCCAACTGCTGTTTTCCCCACACACGCATAAATTACAACAAGAGGTTCTCCGCAAATTTATTAGGCGAGGCACCTTGAGGTTTTGGCTATGGACCCGTATAAATACACATTGTTCGCTTTGAAAACGTTCCTGGAGCTTGTCTTAGGCCTGTGTGAAGCAATTGCACAGGGAAAATGGCTGAAGGACAGGACATTCTATACGAGGTCAGAGACCAGGTGGCCATCATCACTTTGAACTTACCAAAGGAGCTCAACGCTCTTGACAGCAACCAGTACTTACTCCTCGGCACTCTCATTGAGAGAGCAGATAAGGAGAAGGACACCGTGGTCACGTTCATCCGCTCAACAGGACGCTACTTCTCTGCGGGTGCAAACGTCAAGAGCTTGACTGGTACACCGCCTTCGGAGGGGACTATTGAGGAAGTTGACTACTGGTTGTCCAAGTTCACGGCTAGAAACGCGTACTTGACAACGATCTTCCAGGATCACTCAAAGGTTTTGGTTTGCGCCTTGAACGGACCTGTTGTTGGGCTGTCATCTGCTCTCGTTTCCATGTGTGATTTCATCTACGCGAAGAATGAGAAGGTGTTCTTGTTGGCTCCTTTTGCAAACCTGGGGTTGGTGACGGAGGGTTCTTGTGCCGCAACCTTGGTTCAGAGATTGGGTATCAGCGTGGCAAATGAGGCGCTACTGCTCTCAAGACCGATCTTTGCCCGTAGACTGGAGTCGTTGGGCTTTGTAAACAAGATATATAACGTTGAAGACACTGAAAAGTTCAACGACTTGGTGTTGGAGGACTTCTGGAACATGATTAAAGATTTGCACTTTGACAGTGTCAGGGATATCAAAAAGATCATCAAGTCTACTTATATCCAAGAATGGCAGAGCGTTAACGCCCAGGAGGTTGTTGGCGGTTTGTTCAAATGGTTGGAGCATGTTCCTCAGACCAAGTTTAAGAAAGTTGCCGGTAGACAGTTGAAACACAAGCTGTGAATTCCTCCCCACGTTCCACTATATAGGAAACATCGTATATAAATAACACAACACAAGCATGTTAAGACTTCCTCTCCCTCGCTAGTCTCTCCAGATCGAGGCTCTTCAATTCCTCGTCTAAATCATGTTCGTCCTCTTCCTCCGGTTCCAGAGTCCTCAATATCACCTCCGGGAGAGGTTCCTCTCTATTCTTCTTCTTGCTGATACTGACGCCTCCCATGATGGAGAACACTAGAACAAGAACCGCCATTAACCCACGGCTCGTCGTGTGCCATCTCAACCCCTCGATATCAGACTTGATATCCCCGTTGATCTCAGTGCTGATTCTGTTGTTTAGGTCCTGTATACGTCTTTTGATTTTACGCTGTAACAACGTGTTCTCGGAGATCTGATCGTTGATGAGCACTTGAGAATCGTTCCTGGCAACTATGAAATCCTTGTTCAAACTCTCAGTCTCTTCGTTGATCAGATTCTCAAGAAGGGACCTTTCACTCTCGAGGGTCTTCAAGTCAGCCTCTCGAGAGGTTTTGATTTCAACCCTCAGTTCACTCTGGGCAGCCTCAAAGAGATACATCTCGTTTTCTAATTCACTGGTATCCAGCATGTCTTGTTCCATCTCCCCGACTTTATGCGATAGATTCTCTTTGATCAGTCGTAGAATGACATCGCTCTGTTCCTCCGAAAATCCTTGCCTTTGAAGCTCATTGAATACCTTCATGGTATCTATGTAGTTGTGTATGGGTACGCTCGGCTTATTGCTCTCAACTTGTTCTGAAGAACCATCATCTTTTGGCGTCGACTTTGCGTAGGTCTTAGCTTCTGCATCTATCAGTGGGCTGGGAAATTGTGAAATGGTTGAGGTAAAGCGCACATTTAACCTCCTTTCGTAACCTCCTCGCCGGCTGCTATGACATAACGAATAATTTCTTAGCCATGGCCTCATACTTGGAAATTTCTGTACTGTGGAGCTCATACATCAACTGTGTTTGGCCCTGTTGAACTGTGTGAACTGTCAAATGAAGTTTGTTGATGGAGAAAACCGACAGGACAAAATGATGGTTGGGACACCTCACTGTCACCAAGTACGTTATTTACTTCACAGGCAATTGGCTCTGTTTACTGTAAACACTTGAAAGATTCGCAGGTTGGGAATCAGGATGGTTTGGAGTTTGGGGAGAGAGTTTTAGCTGATCGTGGTAGGTGTGCTCAGAAATCACCATCATAGCTGCGGACTCTAACATCATCTGCACAGGGTTCAGCACTTGAGGACTAGTTGAAGTCAAGTTTGACAATTTCAATCTCAAGAAAGAGCTGGACAACGTATGAAGCCGTGGTTCAAAGTAGCGTATTACGTACAGCTCTGAATCTGCGTCAGGAGGGGAATCTTTGAAACATGTTCATTCACTTCTGGCCCTACACATGAGTCGACACCATACGTCAACTGTCTCACGCTTGCCGTTAGGGAATCTGAACAGGGCGCCCTTCTTCCCTTGATATCCAGTATTTATGTAGATGAATATGTAGCCGCTTGAGTTCGAATACATACATGGTCAGTATGGGCTGTACGCATTCCACGCACAGTGCACATATGTTGGTCAACATTCAAAATTCACCAGTGGAACAAAGAACAACAGACAAAGCACACCAGCCAGTAGTTAATGGTTTGACCCTGTATTCCCTCTAAAAGTAAATATGGCACCTACACACATCATTTTCTTGTGAAATGGATTGGATCTCTATGTGTTGACTTTAAGAAGTAGTTCACATTCCCAAAGAAAGAATGCCCCAGCGGTATACGCCTTACCACGTACAGCCTCGAACAGTTAAAGGACTTGGAGCCAGTACGTGCCTTACAATCTCGAAAATGGTAACGCTAAATCAAGCATTGAAGCACACGAACAGGCAACTCATTTGTTATTCAAATACATAAGTAAGTCATACCTCGGCTACATCCAATATACGTGGCGACCAAAGATCAAAACATGAGTCGTATGTTTTAAATTGTGACCCGTTGAAGCTCAAGAGTCGAGGCCCGACTTTAAAGAGAAGTTGGTCCCCAGGCAGTATTTTTGAGCTGCATCCTATGTTTCAAATGCCGTTTGACCATAGGTCATGTATCACAACCGTTGAGATCTGCTTTCAGAATTCTGTTTTTAACTACTCCTACATAAATACAGACTACATAGTACATATACATATGTTATGTGTGTGTTGAACTTTAAGCGAATCTCTACACACAGACCATGGAAGTGCTGTGAAATGAGACTATATCTGTCATCCCCGAACGATGAGCAGACACATTCTTTTGTGCTTACTCGGCTATTATAAGTGTATTCATTATGGGCTATAGAGATGTTTCTTGGAGCTTGTGAGGCGTGCCAGATAGGGTTATCATGTGTTAAGACTTCGCAAATAATATACCGAGACCTGTGAGAAGAAACCACACCAGTCGTGAAAAGCATGGGAATCGAGCCTACTCACTTGCAATTGTTGATACACAATACTTTATCAAAGAACACTGAATGTGAGGTGCCATGTAATGAGAATACCATTATCAATGCTACTTAATACTGACCTATAGTTACTTTCAAACGACACCATTGGGGTTACGAAGTACAGAAGAATCATGTTCCCTTTAACCATTTTGAGAATAAATTGTGATCTAGTAAGCGGGAATTTCAAAGAGGAAGCTGAGTGGATGTTTTGGAGGACTCAACTAGCCTCAATAGTTACAAACACTCGTGATAATTAATATCCTGATTGATATATGTATAACGGTCAAGAGGAAGTTGGTATGACTAATATTGTTGTTTGCCAGTGTAAGTTGCCTATGACATGGGCTCTAAAATTGGAGATCAAGTATATGGACCTGGAACATTGTCAGAACACTTGCAAAGGAATATATCTGCCACAAGTTAGGCCATAAGGGCACTGAATAGAGCATACCCTAGTAAAAGGCAGCTCATATTATCAAGTCTATATCTGTAGGGATTCTATGCATTAACATCTTATTGAGGTGGATTGTGCTTCTTCGTCACCAGTGTTGGGGAACAGCACCATAGATTATAATGGCCTGATATATCTGTTCACCTCTACAGCTTATGAACAAGCTACCCAAAAATTTTAATCAGATGGAAAATAGGACTGCTAACCTCTACAGGTTTAACATGCCTCATAACGTATAAAGCTGCATTCCTATACGTTGATGAACCAGTTAAAAGCTTGGTCCAAAGGACCAGTAGTCCTGAGTTGCTGCACATATTGGAACTTGATATGTATACCTGCAGAGCACAAGTGGGACCTAAATGGAATTTGTTGACGCCGTCGCAGTCGGCATGCTCTACATCCGCCGTATATCAAAGTAACAACTAACCACATCTCATATGCGCAATGCTGAGAGTAGACAACCCTTCGTTTCATATATCACATACCAGACTATGTATATCTTACGCAGTTTTCATCTCCAAACATGTATGTGAAACGATCACCATCTTTAAGAGTGTGTCGTCATTACTAAACGGGTATTCAATAAGCGATCTAGTTCTCTTGTGGGATATGTCATCAAGTTCAATATGGTATGACTATTGAACTTGGGATCCCCTATTTCTTCCAGAAAATCAGAGATTATGCACAGCTGACGGTTTAGATCGTTTCATCGCGTTGGTCAGAGATACTGCAATCTCATTATAGCATGGGTAATCTCCTTGAGCACTTAAGGCCCATGCTGCAATGTTCCATATCTCCGCCACCGACATTGGCATGTCCACCTTAAGTTGCTACAGATTGTTTAACTCAACCCAACCCCCCCAGATAGTGGTATCTCTCAATCTGCCCAACATCTGGACCATTTCACCTGAATTATATCTTTCTAGAAGAGAAGCGTTCCAGTATTCAGGTGAAGAATACGCCTTCGTGGACAAACTTCCTTTTGAAGCAGCTCTCCGCCTAGGTGGCCAATGTTATGGTTCTACCCACATTACGCTTCTTGTGAGAGAATGTTCAGCCAATGACAAGGTCCTAGTAAGTTTGGGACATAACATCAATGTAACCATCACTGATCTATCGTAGAAGCGTATGTCTGGGCAGTCGGATAAACAAAGAACACGATGCACATTGGGGTTTCAAGAGGCAGATTGAGCTAATGCTACAGCATCCTCAGATTTGCATACGCGCGTGTGCACTGTGTATGTAACATGTATGTAAATTAAGTCCCCTACGGGAATGAATTGGTATATACAGCCTGGGTTACGTGGGTCCATGTCGGTATTCACTGTGCTCTGTTGATCATGATGTCAATGCTGTTGATATGTCCTCAGTGGCTATAAGAGTCGTAAGTCATTATTCAACTTGGAAAGCTCTCAGAAGCTAGCTGAGGAGAAATAGTCTACAATTGGCATAGAGGTACGCTGAAACCGATACAATATGTAACTTTAGACGTGCACACTACGCTTTAACCGTGTAGTACATGCATGCGTGAGTTGTTTGTATTTCACGCGCAGTGTAAATGATGAATAGCTACGCTGTAGAGGTTACCACGATAGAACATGTCTACCTCATATGCTTAGATCATAAAAAATACACCATAAAGTTTATGTGCTTCACTCTGCACGCTGCGCCAATCTATGTTGTATAGGTTCCAATGTCTGAGGACAGTTGTGACTCATTAGTCCCACGGCCAGCAAGTACGGGACGAACAGTAAAGATATGTTCTTAAGAGTGAAGGGTTTTAAGAATTGGCTTTGCGGATTGTAACTGGCTCGTAAAAGATACGGGCATCATATCAAACAGACCTCTCCGTTCGAACTACCCATTTGACGACTCTTTTTTTCTGAGCAGCGTTCTTAAACTAAAGCTATCATCGGAACACATTTAATATGGCAGTTGAAGCAGACAATGTGAAGGTCATTCAGTTGAGCATCAAAAGGGATCACTGCTTGGCATCATCCATTACAGCAGGTTGAATGCAGTGAGCATAGACCCTTCTGTCTTGTCAAGAAGTGTAGCTCTGTATAAACAGTGCCGCTGCCTCCAAAAATAAATGGTACTGCCATATGCGGTCTTCGTTGACTCAGGCCGCGGATGAACACTTGGAACATCCAAAAATGAAAGCGTGGACGCCCGTTACGATTGTCCAATTACAAGTGGCAAATCAGCACACTTTGAATTACAAACTTGTGAGGAGTTGTCAGCATTCTCATCATTCCTATTAGTTTGATGTTTAGTTGGTCTCGGCCGGCACCTGCACAGTACTTAGGAACTGAAGTATCAGACCAACAGCTTCTTGAAAACGCAAGATCAAATATCCGGTCAGTCTGTACGCATATTGCAGGTGCTTTGAGAAGGCACGAAAGGTTAATTTAAACTTACAACATCAGTCTTCCACATACCAAATACGCACATTCAATCTCAGCAAGGAGTTGAAACTATCATGTGTACATAAAGGGGGGAAATAAGATACATGTCATATGTAGCTAAAGGGTTGAGGCAACAATACACTCCTGCTTTTTACAGCGGAATGAGCCTGGCTATCTGGATGAACGAGTCCATCACGAACTAAAGTTATTAATATCTTTTCCTTCAATTTCTAACCATTTCGCCTCCGGATAACGACCAATCACAAAAGATCGACGTCACGATCATTTTTTCCAAATCCCCCTTTTAATGTCTGACAAACTGAAAACAAAATTGCCATAGCAGTTATGCAACTGTATGTCCACTTCTAGGGCGCCGTGTAGAAATCTAATGATCCAATCATATTTCCGATTTTTTGCGGTGTGTTGTTTTTTTTGGTTTCCGGGAACCCCAATCCTCTACAAAACACCCTTGATGAGGAATTTCGGCTGTGATCGCTCCTCCTTCCCGACTATTATTGTAAAGAATGGAGTCAACGTCATTAGAATATCACGTAGATATAAGTAAACAACGTAGGTACATATGTATATGATGTTTACCCACGATGGCACATTAACGGCGATGAATACATATGTACCCTTCGCCAACTTGAAGTTGAGTTACTGGGTGCGTGCTTCACTTGTCGGTACAGATTTGCAAGTCCCAAATTTCCAACAACTTGCAGCAGCAAAATTTGGCAAGTGTGCGGAAAAAAGGCAATTGCTGAGCGGGGAGGGTTAAAACGCCTAAAATGTAGACCGAAACTGTATGTACGTCACCGTTCACGTCAGCACATGAGGAAAATTAATTGGAAATACGGAAATTTAAAGCGAAAGGGCAAATAAGCAATTGACACTGTCATAAATGCAAACCAATAGCGTGTGGTTGCTAGGCACTGGGAATGAGCCCTACACAATGTGGAATTGTGGCGATGATATCATATCATCCATACATTCATAAATTCCTCTCCTCAACAAAACCAAAACACAAAACTTTTTGCACAGCTTGCCATCGGGCGATTACATCTAGAGCGTAATCTCTCAGCAGCTTGTACGAAAGGTTTGCCAGCGCATGAGTAAACTCTATGCGTATTAATGTATTCCTGGGCCTATCCCCTGTGCTTTTACCGTGTCTGTTTCTAGGTGAAGTTGTGCTGGCGCCTTGCTCTGGCCGTAAATTCGTACATTTTGTTTTCCGGTTGTCCCAGTAACGCCGCATGACCCTACACTCCCGCAGGGTTAATAAAAAGTCTAAAAAAATTTTCGGTTTGTGTTGCTCGGTCGGTGCTGCGGTGCAGTGCGGCGCGTTGGTCGCTTCAACGAAAATGCACAGGGGAAACCTATTTTTTGTCGGTTTTTTCTCTTTTCCTTCACCATCAACAACCTCTATAATCAACAACAACAGACCAGTTCCCTCTTCCTCTGTCTTCTATTGGCCTTCCTCTTATAACCATAGGACTTGTCTTAAAAACTACTTATCAAATTCTATTTGAGTCTGAGTGAAAACTATCAAGTAAGAGTTCTCCGGTCTTAATCAATTGCTATGTCTTTGCCTCCAATCAAGTCTATTGATTCCACCATTCCAGACGGTGGTGCATCCCAGGATGTCAACAGTGGTTCTAACAACACCAACCACGTTACAACAGATAACGGTGCTGGTAACGATGCCAATGGAGCTAATGGCGGCGGCTCCAAGTCCGGTGCCACTGGTGCATCTGCTGGTGTAAACAACACAACTGCTGGTCCGAACTCGACTATTGGTGCTGGAAACTACCAAGATCCTAAGAACGGTAACCTTTCTCAGATCAACAACCAAGCAGATGATCCATACCGCTACTCCCAGCAACAAAATCAGTCACATCAACAACAGCAGATGCCGGGTACTCAGCAATATCCGTACTACGCATATCAGCCGGTGTACTCTCAACCTCAACAACAATCCCAGCCAGCGGGTCAATCTCAACAAACCCAGCAAGCTCAACAATACCAAGGCCAATACCCTGCTTATTACCAATCCAGTGCCGGCTCTGCTGTTGGCTCAACAACGGCTGCTGCTTCATCTCAGCAGGTTAGTTCTTCTTCCTACCCAGATTACTCCAACTACTCCAGAATGAACTATGTTCAAACTTACAACCCTGCTGTCTACGGTCAAAACGTTGTTGGAGGTGTCCCAGCTACCGGTTCCATCAATGGTGCCACTGCTGGTGCACAAACCACCCCTTCCCAGATGACTAACGTCACCGCTAGTGGAATTGGCCAAGTCCAACCAGTTGGCTCCAGACCAAGAGTCACCACAACCATGTGGGAAGATGAGAAAACCTTGTGTTACCAGGTCGACGCCAATAACGTTTCTGTTGTCAGAAGAGCTGATAACAACATGATCAATGGTACTAAGCTGTTGAACGTTGCTCACATGACTAGAGGTAGACGTGATGGTATCCTAAAATCTGAAAAGGTCCGTGATGTTGTGAAAATCGGATCCATGCACTTGAAGGGTGTTTGGATTCCATTTGAAAGAGCTCTTGCTATGGCCCAGCGTGAAGGAATTGTTGATCTCTTGTACCCACTTTTCGTCAGAGACATTAAACAAGTCATTCAACAAGGTTCTACAACGCAACCTCAACAGAACCCACCAGCTTGGGGCTACCAGCAACAAACCGCTGCAACTGGTGCTGCTACTGGGACCCAAGCTTTGACCCAAAGCAACGGTGCAACCTCCAGCGTTTCCTCTGCTCCAGGAACCGCCACTCAGATCAAACAGTCCAACTCCCCATATATGACACCGTCATCATTGAACTCCGGTTCTAACTTGGATTCTAAGGCCTCTGGAGCACAATCTGTTCAACCATCTACTCAAACCTACCAACAACCACAAACACAGCAACCTGGTCAAGGGGCTCAATCTCAACAACAGGGCTTGCCACAACATGTCCAACAACAAAACTATTACAGCTATGCATACTACCCACCTTATCAATACGGTTATGGCTATGGAGCCTCTAGTGGCTTACCACAGGGCAGCACAGGCTCGGGTGCCAGTGCTGTTGCCGGCTCTAACGCTGGAACCAACGCTGCAGCTGCTTCACAGTACCAATATCCTCAGTACAGCTACGGTTATATGCCACAGTATCAGTCCTCACAGTACGATGATCAAAAGGAGAAGTGAGTCGTTCCTGTGTTAATTCTTGCTCTTCTCTGATGATGCCCACGAATCTTGTCCTCTCTTGTTAAACATCTTCTCTACTGTTAGTAGAGAAGCTTCTTTTATAATTGCTTTCTCGCCTATTATTGTTTGTCTGCTTTTCTCCTCTGCCCATTGGCTGATTTTCTCCACCATTCTGGCATGAGGCTGGGCTTACTTTTATACCTTCTTCCGGGCTCTATAAAGTGTAATCGTGTTGATCTATACAGAATGTGTATTATTAAAATAGTTATGAATTCTCGTCTTGCTAGTTCTTGAGACTCAGGGCCCTCACCTGTATGCAAATCACAACCTACAGTGCGTAGTAGATGGTCTGTAGATAAAGCTGTACTCGACGCGTCGTCTACCGTAGCGTGATTCGTACTACTGCCATGTATGAAACGCGGACATGATGTATGGCCAATCTTGTGCCCTGATTGCTTTCCCACTCCCAAGCATTCTCGGTAATATGAGTGATATGCCATGCAATCGATTGTGCACTTGTTGCTCCTGTAGCGTAGTACGCAGTGCCTACGCTTCAACTAACCGCTAAGACTGCAATGTTGACAGATCACAGCAAGGAAGCTCCTCAAGCACAAAGTCTAAACAATAACTCGTTACACCCGTAACCCACGTCAATGGGAAAACGCACTGTTGTTCCTGGCGCTGATAGCAAGAGGACATCTCGCTGGAGACACTGGACAGACGCACAACGCATCATGTGCCGCGTGCGCAACGTTGTGAATATTTGCCAGTACAGGCTACATACACATGACATACCAAAACCATTCACCTCTCTACATGCCATTGAAAGCCCTACCAAAAAGCTTATCTTGCAAGGCCTGACTGCACAGAAGGAACCAGGTTTGAATCAACTCATGTTGCGGATATTGCTTTGCGTACAGACGGGCAGACACTGTGAGGTGGGCAGACACACAGCTGGTTGGACATGGATAAGAAGAGCAGTTAGGGTGAAAGCAGGCGGCGCCTAGGAGGCGGTGGAGTGCGTTGCTCGAATATCACGTTACAATTTAAACTCCAAGCCAACCCCTATTGGTTTGAGGTGGCACACGGGTAATGGCCATTCAAGTTCCATGAGCTGGCAGTCCTGCGGAGCAGTTCGTCAGTACACTTGAAGGAGGAAACAGTTTGCTCTTTGGCAATGGCCAGGCAAAGGTTATGGTTAGAGTTGTGGTTAGAGTTGTAGTTAAATGCTGTTGAAAGCAGTGTCAGTAGGGGTGTCGTAGTTGTTGACCACTATTGATATACCGTTGCGGTTCAATTAAGGTTGGTGGGTATAGTCGCAATGTGAAACTCGCTGAGACGTGAATAGACCACCAAAAGTCTCCCTGAGATGGCCAGCTCGCATGGCATTCACCTCAGCGATCATCATTTTATACTCTTACAGCTGCGTAAGTCATACTAACCAGAAAGTATTACCGTGTAATTCAGTAAATCTATATATATATAACCCGCCAAAATTTGTATAAGAATCCCCAAAGTGTATAGTTGTATATGATTGTGATTTAAAAGCAAAGATAGAGAGGGACAACAAATCGAGCACAAAACATAGAAACCTGTTCCCTTGTGTCTCAAGCTGCACTCAGCCCCTATGGTCCACGCCTGGCAAGTCTAAACTTCTAATACTTGGAAGTGTAACCTGAGGTGTTGCAGCACTTAACTTTGGACTCTGTAAAGGTGTAGACAATGGAGTCTCTTGTAGATGGAACATCGGTGGTGAATTTGGTCTTGATTTCTTGTGAATGTGGTCCATTGTTGTCATTGAACAATCTTGTAGAGAGGAGAGTGTCGTCAAAGAGTGAGAAGTTCTTAAAGAGGATGGAACTTGGCCCACAGGCGCCACTATTGGAGTCATACGTTTCAAATTAGACAGTGCGTTCAAGGGATTGTGCTGTTGATGGCCCAATGAGTAGAGCGAAGTTGAAGAGTTTGACTTTGAAGACAAGGCACTCAGATTGGTAGAAGAGTTGTTTGGAGATGAAAACAACGAGGATGTTTGAAACGACGTGGATGAAGTCGACTTCAAAATCTTTGGTGGAGATTGGATGTTTGGTAATATCACCTGCTTGTTAGCGCCTTGGAACAGTGAGGGTGGTGGAACAGCAAATTGGCCTTGTTGTGGTAACGTGCCCACTGGTGTGAAGTATCCACTCTGTGGGGACTGTAATTGTGAGGATGATGAAGAGAATGGCAGCTGCTGAGGAGCGCTAATCTGCTGTGCTGTTGGTATTGTTGGTTGTGGTTGTGACTGTGGTAGAAATTGTTGTTGCTGTGGTTGTGGTTGTAGTGGTGGTGGTGGTGGTGGTGGCTGTTGTTGCATAGCCTGTGCCATAGGTTGGACATAGTAAGTCACTGGCTGATTGACCACTTGGTACTGCGATGACTTACCACTCTTTCTCACTCTGGTGTTCGAGTGAATCCGCGTGTGTCTTGTGAGCTCGTCAGATCTGCTAAACTTCTTCGAACAAAAAGTACACTGGAAAGGCTTCTCGCCTGTGTGAATTCTCATGTGTCGGGTCTGATGTTCCAGTCTGTGGAAGGCCTTGTTACAAACAGTACACACGTAGGGACGAGTTGGATCCTCCGGCGTTGCCACTGCCACGTTATCTTTATCCGTCATTCTTCTACTGGTACGTGGTATTGTATGTAAGTCTCCTGTGCGTTACCAAACGGTTGTCGAACTTGTGTAGAGCCTATGATTGTTGTGCGTGATGAGGTTTACGAGTGTGGTGTCGTTAGCCAAAGAAGGGGAATTTTTATGGGAGGAGATGAATTCCAGGGCCACTCGCCGTATATAAATCCCCAGGTGACGGGCAGAAGAAAAACACACACAAAAAAATGGGCGCTAACAAGTGCCCTTCGGAAAAAAGAAACGACGCCCAAGCGTCCGGAAAAACTTTTCTCACTATGCCACCATGCGGAGTTTGCAGCACCGGAATAACTTTAAACGCTCAGCTCACAGGAGTCAGAACACCAACAACACAAGTTTCTGCTGCTTGTCTGTTTTGTCTTGTAGATAAGTTGTGTCCACCAACTTATGAGGTGGCGGTTTGTCGATTTCAATCATTTATGGGTCATCAACTTTAGAGATATCCCCCATTCACAGGGTTAGTTGACGAAGATCTTCTTATGCTCAACTACATTTGAAACTGGAGATGGAAAGTGTGTCTGTCCCTTGTCCCACCGTCCAGAATAAATTAGCTCGTAGTCCCCCGATTGTGGAGCGTCGATCACGATGCTGGTTGTGCATATCTTATACAACAAAGAGAACCAATGACCAAGGGCTTAGCAGCAAACTGGCCAGGTTTGTCGGCACGCAGTGGTCGCATCGGAATTTCTAGTGCTGCAAAATTCTACCTGTGGAAGTTCAAACGTCTTTTTGTGGTTGCATTTTAGAACGGTGCCCTTGTTCGTGCCCCCATGGGGGGCCGGGTATCGGCAGCTTGTGAAGCGAGGCTATGCGACAAGTTTCCATAGAGCCGGAACATTAGAAACGAGCGCTGTCTAAAAGCAACGTGTAAACGATCAAAAACAGCACTAACTCGTTTGGATATTCCATGGGACCACTGTGATTGTGGTGTCGGCTGGAACGACAAGGTTAGAGATCATGGATTATGGTTTGCTGTGCGTTAACTTCCGCAATCTACGTGTGCGATGTGCTTCATACTGCAATTTCATCGTTCAACGTAGCCTATTTCTCGTTTGCCCAAACTTACATGTTAGCATTCAATGATTGAATGTGCAGACGTTCTGGTCCCTCTTTCTCTGTGTATTTCCGTGTACATTCAATTCTGAAATGAATAGGTGAAGAAAACAGCACATCCGGATTTGCTGTCCTACATACCATTTATTTCAACGGAAACTTCGAAATTTACTAGATACTCACACACTATGGAACCATTGATGAGGACCCCAAGGTTCTTGAAGTGAACTACATAAACTCGAGATGGCCGCCACTTGCTCGCTAACCTCTGAGCGTGGCAAAACTGATGGTCTTAGTTGTCCCAAGATCAACAGCTTGGGCTTTACACGGCACTGGTGTCAAAGGCAGCATGCTCTCTGGATCTTACGATATACAAAAACAACAGCTACAAGCTTCACCTGTGATTCCAATTCCTGTCTGAGGAAACCTCATCTATTCATGCTTCATTTCTTGAACCCTGGTGGTGGGTTGAATCCCTTTGGAGCGCCTGTGAACCCGCCAGTGGTGCGGATAGGACCACTCACCTTTGCAACTCCACCTATCGAGTGTGTACCCTTTAAAGGCTTAATCACACCAGACCCTGTCTTCATCTGTTTCAACTTCGAGCCTTGGTTCACAGGTGGTGCCTCTATGGTTACACTTATAACGGTCTCGCCCCTCAAGATTATCAGCCCCAATTTACGTCTCTGCTCCTGTATAAGCTCAGATTCCGGTTTCTCTGAAGATTTGTCCCTTGCACGGTCTTTTAACGATAGCATGGATTTCTTTGTCAGTCTGAACTCTGCCGCGTCGGCCAGAACCAAGTTATAGTGCTTGTCGAATGCTAATAGTTCTCCAATGATTTGACGAGAATCCGTCGTTATCACTTTCACTCTATAGTGGATGATATCTCTCAGTCTAGCCTTCTTTGAAGCTCCAATAGGCGCCTTTAGTACAGGTGTTAGTATACCAATGACGGTTCAAGAGTTGTTGATAAAGAGTCTTACCATTTTTTTTCCTTTGCTGCTGTTTAATATCCGTTAACTGGGTTACTGGTGATGTTTCTCTTTGGCTTGTTTACAATGTTCAAAAGTTTTTTTTTCTCTTTCTCCCCAAGCTGTAGAAACACAAAATGGAAAATTGGCGTAGCAACGAACGAAAAGCAAAACGCGAAAAAAAACACACACACAAAACACAAACAAAACCCTCTCTTCACAGCTGTTTTGTTGATCTATTTTCAATCAGCTACACACACAATTTGGACACAATGTCAGAAGAAACTAAACCAGTCGAAGTTCCTAAAGAAGAGATCTCAAAGGAGGAGACCACTAAGGAAACCGTTGAGAAACCGGTTGAGAATTCAACAACAGAGTCAACCACCACGGGTGAATCCAACTCCAAACGTCAAGCTGAAGGTGGTGAAGCAAAGAAGGAGAAGAAACGTCGTCGTAGACAGTACGATGACGTTCCAGATGAGCCTGAGGAGGAGGACGAGGATGAAGATGATGAAGACGATGAGAAATTGGATGCCAAACTGGAAGAGGAAGGTGATGAGGAAGAAGATGACCTTGCGGAGATTGACACTTCAAACATCATAACCACGGGGAGAAGAACGAGAGGTAAAGTCATCGACTACGCAAAGACGGCTGCCCAGCTGGACAACGAAGCTGGAAAGGCCACAGGTGCTAAGGAAGATGAAGAAGACGACGATGCTGACTTCAAGGAGCCTTCAAAATAAGAACATACACTACACTATGTCATTGTTTCTTTAAGAATCCTCAAGATTGTTTGTAGTTTATATTATTGTACAGGCCTGATATAATGATGTTTGTCTTTGAAGGTACAATTCTCAACAGCAGTTGCTCTTATGCTTGTTTGACTCTGCCCCTGGGGTTGGTGTCAAGGAGATTGTCTGTCCAGTTGGAGGCTTTGCTCCCGAGTAGTCGGACAAGTCTAGCTGGTTCTTCTTGACCATGTTGTAGATGGCTTTGGCAACTTGCTCAAACGACAAATCAACATTATCTGCGTTCAAAGCAGACGTCTCTGTAAAGAGGAGCTGGTTCTCAGCAGCAAAGTGCTTAGCCTCCTCTGTTGGTACACCTCTCAAGTGTTCCAAGTCTGACTTGTTTCCAACCAACTCAACAACCAAGTTATCATCGGCGTGGTCTTTAAGCTCTTTGAGCCATTTGCTAACGTTCTCATAAGTCTCTGGTTTGGTGATGTCATACACGATAAGCGCACCCATGGCGCCTCTGTAGTAGGCACTTGTTATGGCCCTGTAACGCTCCTGACCAGCGGTATCCCAGATCTGTGCTTTCAACTTCTTGCCGTCAACCTCCAAAGTCTTTGTGGCAAATTCAACACCAATCGTGGACTTGGAGTCCAAGTTGAATCCGTTACGGGTGAATCTCGAGAGTAAATTGGACTTTCCAACACCTGAGTCTCCAATAAGGACAACTAAAACACTGTTAGTACCGTCTATTTATGTTTACCGCAGTGTAGATCGCTCCCACGGTTCGCCCTTGCTGCTGTTCCCTGGCCTTCGTCCTTCGCTTTTCGCCCTTCGCTGTTCATCATTGGCCCTTCCCTGTAACGCTACTCTTCCCCCTTCTGTGTGTACCTACAACATCCACGCTGGAAAAAGTGGACAACGGGTGCAAGACAAAGGGGAGCCCAGAACAGGCAACACCAACAAGGGAAACACAAAAAAAACCTCCGCTTCTACACTGGGAAGGAAGATCCATAGTGTACATACTCTTGAGAAGATAGTCGTAGTCGTACGCATAATCCTCCATATCAGCCATCGTTGATATTTTTGTTGTTTGTGTGAGTTGTATGTGAGTTGGTTTTTCCTGTTTTCTGAATTGTTATGTGTTTATCTGTGATTTTCCACCAAATGAATTCCTTTCTGTGTCCTTTTTCTTTGGTTTGTGGTTGGTGTTTTTTCCCAGTGGAACGAGAGGAGAGTTTGTTTGTTTCCGTGTACATGGTTTTTGGTAAAGGGGCAACACACACTGGTCTTTTGAGTCTAATTTTGGTGACGGTCTCGTTCTTGTTTGTAGAAGAAACGATATTAAGTAACGGGTATTGAACGCAGGACTTGTTCCTACAGTTTTTACTCTACGCCAATTGGTTTGTGGGTGGTGGATATTAGTTAAAACCACACCGACGGGCACGGTACATTGTGTCGTGTGGATGATCAGGCTATAAATGGACATTCGCGCGCCTCAGTATGTTTAGTCTGTGTGTTGAGGGGTTACCCGGAGGCACGATACCTATTATATCCAGCGCGATATTGTAAACTGGTAATCCCCATGGTTTCAGCTTAGCACAAAGAATTCCAGTGAGTTGTATAGTCATTATGGTATCCAGCTAAGTTAATTGGTCATGTGCTCTATGATTGTGAAGATTGTTCCTAAATCGCCTTAGACTTGGCTGATTTATTTTCATGGTATTTCCCGTGTATAACAAGTGCAGTGCAAGCACTGTACAGAATAATCTGGCTTTATACAACAAGTGGCATCACCACTGTCTATTGTATCTATACCCATTTCAATTGCTTAGTACTTGAAATTATTGTCTGGTACCCAAGGTTCATGGAGATCCCATTAGTTCCAAAATGTAGAAACGCTCAGAGCTTTGAGATGTTCAACGTTGGTGATATATACATATCTCTTACACAGATGATTTATCGAATACTGTAAGTTGTTGCATTGATCATAAATACTACTATGTACACCAATGGTCACTCTTGGTAAGTACCTTATTTATAAGAATTCTGTACATTTAAATCAAAATGAGGTGATAGAAAAGAAGAAAATATCGAAACGTTTTCATTTCTAACTTTTACCATAACAAAATGTAAGAAATATTATTATAAAAATCTCTACATTTGACACCAAAACAAGTAATCAAATATAAAACTCAACTGAATAAATTGATCCCAATGAAAACATTTCAGCATGCTTCTTTCGGGTTCAACTAGGGATCCTTTGGAGACACTTTTGTTATTGTTAATATAAAACTTACATGCACCTAGAGAACATGCCTTGAAACATCCAAACACCAACTTCAATCAGCTGGGTTAGCTACGGATCACAAGTTGAAATCACTAAGTGTTGATCATATTATACGACTTTACATTTATACAATACTTTCAGAGTCTCTTTCTTCATGCAGCCTCAGAAGGTCCTCCAATCTTCTCCTTTCAACCCTCTCCTTTTCGAGTTCAGCCTCGTAATCGTTTTGCAAATCGACAACCACCTTCTTGAACTCGTCTCGTAATACTGATATAGAGCCGGAGAACTTTGGCGGAGAACACGTTGAGAAATAAGAAGAAGGTTGAAGGAATTGTCCATTCTTAACCTGTTGTTGTAATAGGGGTGTCTTTGGATTGGTCACGGTTGTGTCATCAGATTCCACGGAGATTGACAATCCAGTAATCGGCGAGGATGCAGATGAGCCTGATGTACGTGGGTTGTCCAGGCTCTGAGGAGACCCATTCCCCAAACTTTCGTTAGACTTGCCAATATGGTCCAGTTTCAAGAGTGCCAGTTGTCTTCTCAATTCGTTTATCTCTTTGGATTTTTCATCGAATTTATTCTGAAGGATGCTCTTCTCGTGTTCAACAAGGATATACTTCTGTGTAGCCTTTTCCAAGTTTATGTTAGCTTGAGAAAGCTTGTTCTCCAATATTAATTGCTTCTTGTTGTATGATTCGGCAATTCCTGCATTTAAACTTCTTTCTTCTTCGTACTGTTTAGTCAAATATTGATGTGCAAATTGAAGATCCTGCAATGCCGTTTTAACGTTTGATATTTCCATGGGTTCCTCCTTTGACACAGAACGTGATTCTCCATTCAACGAACTCTCCAAAAGTTGATCCAAGCATGACTTTGCCCAAGTTAACTTAGAATCACCTGGTGGTGGTAACACAACGTTTCTCTGTACTGCCAGTGAAGCTATATACGACATTAACTCATCAGCTCTTTCATCACCAACAGCTTCAGAACTTTTCGGCAAAGCCAAATCATCAAAGTTCGACAATGAGAGGGCAGTAGCGTATTGCCTCATTAGTGTCAACAGGTTTTCTCTAATTTCTGCTTCGACTTTAACTAAGTTTTCAGTTAGAGACTGTTGTTGTTCCAACACTTGTGCCCGTCTCTCGGGATCAGTATCAAGTTTCATATTCAACAGCTGGGAATTTGTCTTCAACTGGGACTGGATCTCATCGCTCATCTCCCTTAACCTGTCAGTTTGTCTCTGTAAGAAAGTTATCTCTTGGAATGTTTGCAACTTAGAGTCCTTGGAAGACTGCGCCAACGCGTACTCGCTGATCAACTTCAAATGTAGATAAGCTCCACGCTCATCGCCGGTCAGCTTTGTATAGAGACCATCGCTCATAAGATCATCGTTTCTCAGAGCACGGTCAGTCACTTCGCTCTCGTAAAACACGCGTAATGGGTTTCTCGAGTCGACGAATCGACACGCATCAGAGAATTCATCGTCAGTTGCAAGGTCCACAGCCTTTGTGGTGTTTAGCGAGTCTATAGCATCGTGGAACTCAGATGAAAGCGACTGCTGGAATGGAGACATCTCCATAAGAGAAATAGCTCTTGTATATAGCATTCTGCCCTGGTTTTCACGTCCCGCTGAGAGGGTGTTGATGGTGGTGTTGATGTTGTTTACATTGTTTCCGAGATTTTTTTTCCTCACGAACATACACGCACGCTGTGTTCAGTATGAGTTCATTAATAGGTGAAGTTAATGGAACAAACCATCTCTTGAGGCGTGACCCATAGGATGTGGAAAGCAAGCCAATGAGAGAACGTCATAGTGGCGAGTCACCATCTGTGACGTTGCTTCTACTGGCTATGACTCAATATCAACGCTTAAACAGTGAAATTCACCTTCCACAAGCTCCAACATTGGCGCTCAGAGACACTTGCGGGCATATAATCGAATCACATCATACGTATTGGACAGGTGCTAATCACAACTGACCGACTCAACTACACTAATACACCAAAGTGGTATATGGGGTCCCTCAACATTGGCCACCACTCCATAGTAAACAAGGTGACCCCAGTAACCAATTCATTGTGTCGCCAACCAATACAAACAGCTGACTGAGGTATAGGGCCGATCCCAACGGCTTCATATTCTCTGTTTACATTAATACTGGGATACCTTTCAGCTGGAGATAATGGACCAGATACCACCATCACAAGGTGTTAGGTTTGTTACGTTTAACATCAACGGGTTTCGGACATTATTCCACTACCATCCATGGACCAAGCTCAGGACACTGGGCGCGATGTTCAGCTCGATGCAGGCTGATATCATCACTTTACAAGAGCTGAAGGTGGCTCCGATGGACGTGGATAACCGTTTGGGAAAGGTGCCAGGCTATAACTGCTTTATAACGGTACCGTTACAGAAGAAAGGCTACTCAGGGGTTGGTGTTTACGTTCGTTGTCCCCTAGAGGACGACCCACCACCTGTGAAGCTGGCGTTGACCGTGGTGAGAGCTGAAGAGGGAATAACTGGGTCTCTGCTGTCGAAGGACACTAAGCAGAGGTACTCAGAGTTGCCAGCTTCCATTGGTGGATATGTCAATTTGGACGATGACATTGCATCGAGGATAGACAGCGAGGGAAGATGTCTGATATTGGAAATGGCAAATAACACGGTTATCATTAGTGTCTATTGCCCTGCTAATTCTATGGGCACAGAGGAAGGTGAGCAGTTCAGGGTTCAGTTCATCGAGTGTCTATTCCAAAGAGTGAGAAATTTAGTTTCAATGGGTAAGAACGTCGTACTGATGGGTGATATAAACATCTCAAAGGATTTGATAGATAGTGCTGTTGCAATTAGAGATATGACACAAGCCGGACTGGTAAGAATCGCTGCAAAACATGAGGACTTTGAAGAGGTTAATAGAGATGCGTGCCTGAAGTTTACCTCGTCAACTGTTCCAAGGTTGTTGTTGAATGAGTTATTGATGGACTCGATGTCATCCGGTACATTCCCAGATCAGTCCAATGGTGTACTAATCGATACCGTCCGTCGTGTACAAGGACGTAAAAAGGGATTATACACTGTTTGGAACACGTTAACTAATTCAAGACCCGGTAACTTTGGATCTAGAATTGACTATATCCTTGTCAATGAAAAATTGGCAATGCAAACAAAGAATGCTGGGATTTGGCCCTTTTTAATGGGGTCAGATCACTGTCCAGTGTTTACAGACTTTAACGTCGAGACTGTTGATTCTGAGTTCATTGGGTTAGAGGGGTTGAAATTACCAAGGCTAGAGGCGAGATTTGCTTTCAATCTATCAAGGGGGGATATTGGAAAGTTCTTTACAAAGAAAGAAACACCATCACCGAGTTCTACACATTCTTCGCAGATATTAACAAAGTCCAAAGTTGTGAAACCCGCAAACATGAGCAAGAGCAAGGGCATCAACAGGAATCGCTCTAATATCATGAGTTTTTTCAAACCAGTGAGCCATGATTCAGACTTGTGTAGCGTCGTATCTGCTGTTCCAGAATCCAATGGTGAGATTTCTTCTAAGAAAGTACTGGAGAATGGTAAGTTTAAGCTCAGCGGCGATATACCAAAGTGCAAACATAACGAAGAGTGTGTATTAAAGACCGCAATGACCAGTGAGAACAAAGGACGCAAGTTTTGGACATGCTGTAAACCTCGAGGTGAGGTTAAGGATCCAGATGATGAGTCCAAATTCGACTGTGGGTTTTTCCAATGGAAATGAAAAAGATGAACTCATAGATTCGTTTCAGATGTACAACTGTTATACTTGATTGATGCCAATGTCCCTTCAAACCCCAAGATATCGAGATTGGCAACATAGGTTGTAATTGAAGTTGAAAACACCTGTATATCCTCATTTTGTAACCTAACCATTGCCCTATTGTCCATTGTCTTTACAACCTCCACTGTTATGGCAAGTCCAAACAGCCCATGGTACTTTTGAAGAGCAGATCTAATATAAGTCTGCCATGTAACCTCATCAACCTTGAGGTCCTTGGGTACTATTGAAGAGTCTTGCTCTGGAATTCTTTCAAAGCACACACGATTAGTACTTTAGATTCTTGTTATTTTAGGCTTCCACTCAGTACTTACAATTCCAGAGTGTAGTAACTCCATACGTTTTCATCTTCAGAGTCACCCATGTTTGGCCTTTCACTGTGGTTGGTGATGAGGACATTTGTAAGCTCTCATCTGGACATTTTTTGTCAACTTTTACTCGAAATTTGATCAACATAAAAAAAGACAAAAATCAAAATGTCCTGTCCTTTGCACACACAAAACAAAGTGTTGTGGTCGAAGACATATCCTAACGGACAAATAAGAAGGTATCACAACTGGAAGAAATGAGCAAACAGAAAACCCTGATACGCTGCCTGTGCTCGTTATTGTGCCTACTGAGCACCTGCTTATGTGCGGTTTTACCCGGTCATGTCCAGTTTGATGGTAACGTAACGAGTTTAGACGTTCAACGCACACAGATTGAGATCACCGAGGTATCCTCTGAGCCTGGTTCGTATAGACAGAGAGCGTTTATCCATCCTGATGGCACCTTTGAGCTGAACAATATACCGAAAGGCGAATTCGTCTTGACCGTATTATCCATTGACTACAATTTGATCCCATTCAAAGCCAGAGTGATTGTGAATGAAGACGATGAGGTCCACGCCTACGTGCTCCATGCAACCAGTCAATGGGATAAGCTTGGACAGGAAATTCCGTTGCCTATACAGATAATTCCTAATCCAAAACAACCGTTACGTGAATACCTTGTCGAGAGAACCCCAGGTCTTTTGAAATCTGGACCGATCGCCACAGTTCTGAACAATCCACTGTACTTGGGAGCCGCCATTCTGTCGTTGGTAGCAATTGCAGCACCGTATCTCATGGAGAAGTTTGACCCTGAAACGGCAAAGGCTGTCCGCGAGGAAAGGGCAGCCTCTCGTCGTGAGAAGATCAAACCTTCGCAGGCCGCCATTGAAGCCACTGAAAAGCTACAGTCGAGTGGTAACGAAGTAAAGGCTGGCAGCAAGAGTGACTCGACGCTAAAGAAGAGAAAGAATTGAATAGCAGTAGCCTCGACGTGGCATAGTATTGGGGGGAAGTGGAAGAAGGAGGCAGAAAAGGTATCACTAAACATCCAAACACCAACATACAAGTTCGTTTACCTAATCACTTAGTCAGCCCAAAATGGGACAATAGCCTGCAACTGAACCTCATCGCCAGTTGTTTTACCCGATAAGAACATTGCTGCGTAGCTTAGCAAGATAAGAGACGACTTTTATTAATAAAAACACATTGTGTAGTTGGCAACCTATCGTCTTCTCCCTGTTGCAGTTGAAGAGTTCTCCAAGTGCACTTCCCACGGTGCATTACACACACACAAGGGAACAAAAGCAACCAAATAAAGCGTAACCAGGGACAAAAAACCAAACAAGCCTTGTCATTCTGGGACGAAACGTGCAGGCTGTTGTTGCATCTTATTCGCAGGAAAACCTTAAAACATTGAGACATATACAAAATGTCTCCTTTTTTGCATTTGGTCAAAAACAGACATTACTCTGATCATCACAAAAGGGACATTGCTGAAGGGAGCCCCTCTCTTACACGGAAGACCGAGGAATCACGGTTAAACTATAAGGAGCCATAAAGCCTTTGGACACAGACATGTCTGATTCCTTTGCGTCTGTCCGATCCCGTCTCTGGGACTTTTCTCACATGCTGATGATGCCAATAGAGAAGCACTTGGGTGTGATACTCACTTGTTTGCTATGGTATACGGTATCGTCAGTGTCGTCGCAGGTGACGAAGACCATTCTGAACCAGTTCCCCTTCCCGCTCGCGCTGGGCGAGTGCCAGTTTGTGTTGGTGTCGCTGCTGTGTATCACGACGATGGTGATCCTAGGTAGGATGAAGTGGATGCACGCAATGTTCCCACCGGGCTCGGTTCCTCCCCTGGACAGCGGTGCTGGTGCTATTGTCAAGCCAACAAGACACCTTCTGATCACAGTGCTGCCGTTGAGCTGTTTCCAGTTTTTGGGTAAGCTCTTCTCCCATAGCGCAACCGCGCTGGTCCCAGTCTCCACCGTTGCCGGCGTCAAGACCTTATCACCTCTGTTGCTCGTTGTGGCCTACCGTGTACTGTACAAGGTGCCATTTGCAATGGCAACTTATATATCACTGTTACCACTGTTGTGTGGTGTGCTGCTCATAGTGATGGCTGATACAAAGGACACGCTGGTGACGACAACTGCAAGCGATCGTTACATAGGGATCCTCTATGCAGTGATATCCTTGTTTATCTTTGTTGGACAAAATATCTATGGCAAGACAGTGTTCACGTTTAACCAGAAACATGTTAACGACCCAACAGAGTTGGCATTGCCCCATGAGGATAAGAGTTCAACGTTACCAATAACGAGGACAGACCGTGAGCAGGAGAAGGAACAAGAGCTTCACGATAATGAGGTGAATTACCAATTGGAAGTGGAAAAATCCAGCTTGACAAAATTTCCTAAGATTAGAAACAAGTATGACAAGCTGACTCTACTCTTGTACTGCTCCATTTTGGGTGCATTGTTATCCTTACCGTGGTTCTTGTACATCGAGGCACCACAGTTCTTAAGGTTAACGGCAGCTGAGGAGGATATCACAGAGGCACATCTAGTTACCATTCCTTGGGGGCTATTAATGATTAATGGGTGTTCTCATTTCTTACAATCACTCATAGTGTTCCACCTCTTGGGTGCAATCCCAGCAGTGAGCTATTCTATTGCCAGTATGATGAAAAAAATCACAGTCATCGTGGTCAGTATGATTTACACTGGGAACCCAGTTACGACACTTCAATTCTTTGGTATCCTGCTGACAGGTACAGGCTTATTCGCATACGATAGATGGGGAGGAACAACTTGATTTAAACACACACATGCCACCAGTGTATGACTCTGTCGCATTTTGACTCAAAGTATGCAAGTTGAAATATTAGCTCTAATGATTTGCTTTTATATATAATATATATGTCTTTTAGTTTGCTTGTACTAGTCATGTTTTGTACTTTGTTTGCATCATTCATCTCCAAACCGCAACTCTACCAAGAGAATCACCAGCAACAACCTCTATTCTACCCCCTCTCGTTTCTTCATAATCGACAAAACTCTTCAAATAACTTTCAACAATGGTCACTCTTCCAGTTTTATTATTGAACTCTTTGCTATCTGCGAATTTTAACTCACACATCTGTACAAGATTCCAACCGTTCTCTTCAATAACGAGTTCATCAACACGAATTTCCCCATTGGACCAACCAGTGGTTAAAATAGCTATATGCTTCCAATATTCATGGCTCTCAACGTTGTTAATCTTGATGGTGGAAACAGTACGTGAGTTGGCGAAATTCAATGCTGTGATGGTACCATTAACAGAGTCAAAGGTCTTGCGGCAGATGAATGAACCATTGATGTTGTATAGCTCAACGGTAGTGCCAAGCGAGGTGGCAATAAGTGCACTGTCATATGCAATTGCGATATGATCAGCAGTGGTTTCAATTTGTCTGATAAACATGTGTCTTGCAGTATTCCAGACATAACAACGGCCAGAAACGTCTAAACTCAACAATGTGTTGAACTCTGGTGACACCTTGAGTTCTTTTATACTTTCAAGATGAACCATGAATTTAGTATCAAGATGTAACTCTTCTTTGAAACCCTTCACAACAACAACATATTTCCAAACATGAATACTTCCACTCTTTGTGCCTGTGATGAACATATCCTTGTTAAGTCTCGCAAGTGCTGTGATTTCCTCACCATGAACGTTTTCATAGGTCTTCCTATTTATAACAAGAGAACCTTCACATCGTCCTCTTTTAACTTCAATCTCTCCATTCAGATATAACTTTGGATAGCCTCTCCAAAAGGAATCAGCTAAAACATCACCTTGGACTTTGAATTGAAGATAATGAATAGGTTCATTAAATTTCGTCTGGTAGAGCAGGAATGGTGTCCTCTTTACAACTGTTGGATCAATTTTTAACAGGGTGGATGTTTCTCTAGCAGGATGAGGCTTTGAAAAGATTTGAGCAGGTGTCTGACCGAAATTGTGAATAATACCAATGATTGATCGTCTTTCAACATCGTTATTGATGGCATCTAAATCGATACCACCTTGGTAACTCAAGTGGTTGAAGACATTGATAGCTTCAACGGCTTTTGGTCCAGTTTGCTTGAAACCAAATATGAGATCAATCCACTCGTGCAAATGAGCAGAAACATACGGACTCTCTAAAGCTTCTCTGTTTCTTTCAATAAAGATCTTAGGATCTCCCTTAGCCCATTTAGGCAACACAACATCGTTAACAGGCGTGCCATCTTGCAAGCAACCAAAGTCATAACCGTTGATGTTGGTCAAGAATTCAGGAAGGAAGAAGAATTCAGGTGTTAATTCTCTAACATCAGTCGTGTTATCACTTGATGCAGATTTCCAAGCCTTTTCAATCGAATAGAATAGTCTATCAGCATGGTCGAACTTTCCACCTTGCAACAACAAAAATGATTGCACGAATGGTTCTAAACGGATCAAGAATGACGCAACAATCATAGCAGAAGAATAATGAGTACCATAATGGAAAGGAGGTGAGTTGTCATCTTGAAGACTTTCCAAAGCTTCATATCTCTCTCTGAACTGTTGTGCCCTTTGTGGGGTTTGTGCACCCATAGGTTTGGAAAAGTCTCTGAATGACTTTGGATCGGTTAAGTCCAGTTCTTCACTGGTATAATCAGCAATGACCCACGGGAAAACAGGATACTGGGTAAGATCGTTGAAAGTTCTTCCTGCCAGTGTATTGATAATGACCAGATAGTAGAAGTTAGACATTTCACCGTTTTGCCATTTCTTAGTGGCATCCAGAATATCATAACTGAAATGGAAGACGTTAGAGATCTTCGACCCCAAAGTCTTGGAGGTATTCTTGGTGAGATTCGTTTCTTTCAAGATGGCTGAAAGATCATTATCAATGTTGGAATTTGTAGCAACACTTGATATTTTTGAAAAGATTGAATCTCTTTCACGCGTATGAACACATGTAATAAGCAAGCTCGCACCGTTACTAAAGAAAATCTCCAATGCCATATCACGGAAAAGGAATTGTCTTCTGGTAACAGATGTCAGCTGCTCAAGAACCCAACTACGAACGGTGTGCTTCTCAGTGCTAGCAGTCCGCGTGGTTATGTCATTTTGACCAGCAATTAACTTGACATTAGGGTCTCTCTCATTCTCTGGAGCGTCTTCAAGATCAATGATCTCATCAGTATCTGCCTTGTGGAAATAGCTCTTGATGAAATAGATATGAGCCTGCCCCAAAATAAGGATACCTTCATCAATCTCAAGACCAATAATACGACTCACGTTCCAGATTTCAACAATCTTGTCCCCATAGAAGAGACTCTTCAAAACCTTTCTGTTACGGTCATTGTAGTTGTTCATAGAATCCTCGATGGCATCTTCTTCCACCATGTCAAACGAATTAAGACTCAGTGCTTCGACATGAGGCTGTTCATGGACGGCTTCTGAGTCATTCAACTTTTTCATAGGAACATCGATGATGTTTTTCAGTTGCTGAACAATCTTCAAATCATCAACTGGTAAGAGCTTCTTTCTCATTCTGTCGATTCCCTCCATAGACCCAAGAATCCACGAAGAAGGACCAGTATAAGTACCAAAGAATAAGCCCAGTCTCTTGTTTCCAACCACTTTCATTTTGTTATAAGAAATGAGGTGAAATTGTATAACATCGTACTGGTCTTTGAGATACTTCACAATCATAGTTGTTTCCGCATGTACCAGCTTCTGTCGTAAGATTTCGTTATCATTCTCCAATATCGGCAAGATCTTATCAATAGATTCGTACTTTTGTTTTATCTGATCATCATGCCTTGAGGAAAGGGTCTGTAGTTTCTCGTCAACAGTTACAAAATCATCCTTGCTGAACTTTCGAGTAACTTTACTCACAATAGCCTCCAAGTGATTGCTGAAAAGATCAGATACCTTCTTGTTTTCCTTATACATTGACAGAATATCTTCATCACTTGCAGTCATGACATTGCGTAAGAATCTTAATGCTGTGCCATGACTGATATAAGTGATTGAAGAACACACTGAAGACAGATGATCTTGGGAGCGCATAAGGATGATACGAAGACAGTTCAAAGCCAGCGAAGACACCGCAGGATCCGTGAGCATGGCAATTTGTAGCAACAAGCAAATAATGTTCGCCACATCACTCGACATAGCTCCACTTCCAAAAAGATTCTCCTGATGGAACATTAGCACTTTCAAAAACTTGTGTTGTTGTTCAGTTGATTCGGAATCCTTCAACACCAGAACCAAACAATTCACTATTGGTGTGATATTCTTGTGTAATTGAATAAATTGGGAGTTCTTTAGACTCTTCCCCGACTTCTTATATGCTTCAACGATAGTTAGCACAACAGAGATATAGTTGAAATAATCTTTCGCAGACCATTCAAATGTCAAAAGTTCAGGATACAAAAGGTTCAAGAAGAGAGCAATGTTAGAGAATTTTATCGAGTCAGCTCTAAGCAAAGTCTCAAATTCTGACGAAAAGTTTGACAAATGGAACAACACTTTTGGAAAGACAAGTGCTAGATAAACAACCGGCGTAACAGAGTCAGCAGGGTTTTCTGGATCATGTAAAATCTCATTAAGGTAGGCATCAACTGCTTGTAGATCACTGTTGAGCAATTTTGAGAGAACCCTCGAAGCCATAACCTCAATCAACCTATCGGAAGAGTCAAAGTAAATACCAGCGTTTCTTGTTTTGTTCAACAGCAGGACGAAGTTACAAAGCTTCTTGATAAAAGCTTTGTCATGTCCAAATACACCAGAAAAGATTGCGTTTGTATCAAAAGCCTTATCAAGGAATCGTGTATATCCATCAATTTGAGCAATCGTATCACTGTGGTCATCAGTTTGGAAGATATCGTTAAGCACAGTCCACTCGAGAAGGTCCAGTATCAAATGATGTAATTCTGGGAATACCACCTGCCCGAATTTTGCCATCGAGACATCTCTATCTAGTCTTGAAAATATCAAATCTGATTGGTATTTTCCAAAAGACCCATTGATAAGAATGTCAATCTCAACATCTATTTTGATCTCTCTCATCAGGGCTAGAACAATATGAACACCGTTATTCTTCAAAAAGACATCATGTGTCTGGCTAGACATCAGAAAGAGCTTAACCAATAGAGTCAGTGCACAATCAACAACAGTTTTGTTCTTCTTTCCTAGTTGGAATAACAAAAAAATGTACTTCATGTTGACAGGACTGAAGAGCTTTTTCCAATGATAACCGTTCACCAACCCAGTATCAAGGTAGATACTGGCCAAGACATTGAGACCAAGTATAGCATTAGATTCATGCTTCTCGTTAAGAGAGTACACGATGAATGATGCCACATTCTTCACAGTATCAACAGACATATGAGTTCTGACAACCAAACAAAGAGCATCTTGCAACTCTTCTTTGACTTTCTCAGGGAAGGAACCCTGGATCAAGTGACCTAAGAATCTCTTAACCAACTTGATTTTTTTCATCTTCTGAATATTGAAGGAGTTGTACTTGCACTCCTTAGCGAAAGCAATAACCTGGAAATTCAAGAATTTGAGAACTTCCAAATCACCTTCATGCTCTTCATTCGGAAGACTTTTCCACAGAGAAAAGTCCAGCACCACTTGTTCATAGAGTAGTTCGTTCATGATCACGGAATTAAATGGGTTGTGGAAGTTGTAACCAACTAGTCCAAGTAGGAGGTCAAAGAACTCTATGTCAAATGTCCGTTTGAACTCTACCTTTTTAGCCTTTAACAATGTTCCGAGAAGGCTATAGCCATTAGTATACTCCATTTCTCTGATCAGTTTCCAGTTAGTGTCAACCAATTCCAGCAAAAGCTGTACTGCTTGGTAAAGTGACTTCATAGATGAGGCTTTCTCAATCAGCATGAAAACAAGGTTCAAAGCAGCTATTGAGTAGAAAGTTTCCGAGACATCAACGCTTTTATAAACCAACACCTTTCCAATCACAGTGTGTCTATCCGACAAAAGTCTAAGCCCGTCCGTTTGAAAGTGCAGCGAGCGGAAAGTATCAACATTGAAGTTCAAAAGCCTATCATGCTTTGGTACTTGGAGTTCAAGTTTTGTGAGGTCAATTTCTGAATTTGAAAGTGTCGATGCATCAAGTAGATGCAAGTTGAACCATGCTCTGCCTTGGTAGTTTAGGAACCTCACCAAATCATCGTCTTGATACAGATCTCTGTAGTTTGGTCCCAGGTAATACGAAAGTGCAACCCATTCAAAGGGTAGGGACCCAGAGAATATGTTCAAACATGCAACGTCAAGACTAGAGTCCGAAGATCCCAAAGTGACAGCAAATTCTCTGTGTTTTTTGTCCAAGATGGCTTCATCATCTGCAAAGGGGAAAGGACAACGAATGTATTGAATGAAGTCACCGTTAATATATAAGTTCAACTTTGCTCTTAATCTATCTCCACTAGAGGAAGACTTATGGATCAAGACAATGTGGTAGTATTTGTTCTCAGTAATTTCATACGAGTCAAAACTACCAATGAGCGTATCCTTGTGATACACTGAAATCTGGGAACCTTCTAATTTGAGATTGGTTCTACCATCAATGGATAAGAATTGTCTGCTTTGCTCGTCAATGTTGTTGAAATTTATCCACATCTGTATAGTGAAAGACTTGAATATTGTATCTGAAGATAACTGAAATGTTACAGATGAAGTGTCAAGTTGTATATGGGAATCATCTTTCTTATGAGCAAAACGGATCAACCTTTCCGTGTACAAGTTACCGACACCGGAGTCTTTGAACTCCAGTGCAGCGTTCACGAGTTGAACGAGATGTGCAGGCTTCAACTCAAGTAAAGATAAGAGGTCAAGTCTTCGAAGGATGTTATCGTTGACTTCAGGTCCTCTCATGGGCTTTAACAGTGTATCAATAAAGTCTTGTGATTCCGAGAGCGATGCCATGTTCTGTTTAGAAGATTCGACAAGTCTCTCCAGTATTTCTAATATCAACGTCCCGGTAGTCAGATCACCAGTTTCGTCAACAAACAGTAGAATGATAGCACACAAGTCAGGCTCAACGAGATTACAAGTATCGTCACTCAAAGCGCTGAACCTTTGATAAAAGTCATCAACCAACGGGATGATACATTCGTCATCAGTTAAACAGTCCGAGAATGGTTGAACGTATTCCAGCAGCTCACCTCCCGTTTTACCATCAAACGTCAAGGCGTTCGTTAAGAGGATCAGGGCGATGTCACTCGTTGAGACAGTTTTCGGCTGTTGTTTGTCATACTCAGCCCTCAATGACTCCACAATCTCCTGTGGGGTGCCTTCAAGCAAAGAGGTGTACAGATCAGCGATTTCGTCACTTATCACCATTTGTTAGACGATGGATAACACCGAACAATCTCTTCAGATATCAACAACAAAGTACAAAGGGTAAAACTATAAGGGAAAAAAAGGTTTGATGGGAAGATGGGAGCTTACGTCTTCCTAAAGCCTCATCATGGCGTAACTAAGGCGATATTTAGAACAGCCTGAGTAGTCCAGGAATAATTTCCATGCGCGCCCACAGGCCGAAAAACACACACACACAGAGAGACTACGCCAACCTTTAGGTCAGTTGTGATGATGTGGTTTTTCCCTCTGCAGTTGGCCTGGCTCCCAGTTATGAACAGCTCGAAATCCTGTGGAAGATGAAACGACCGAGACTTTGCCCGGCTAAAGTCGTACTTGAGCTTATACATCCAAGTAAGATTGTACCTCACTTGATGAAGCACCCGAGGTCTGTAAGCGTCTAACACAAGCTGGCTTCTTTGAACGCATATTGGCGGGAGTTAATACAGAACCCAGTTGGAGAGACTAGAGATTACATAAGCGAGACTAGGTAGTATAATAGTGATTTGTATTTTGCTGTAATAAATAGAACGAGAGAATCAAGGCCCTCTGTTATATATATATAAATATAAAAAAGAGGAAAACACACACAGTCATATGGACGATGAATGTGGGAAAATAAATAAGTGGTGTTATAATAAATATCAAGTCATGCTGGTAAGTCCCTTAACGGTACGGAGTGTCGTAATCCAAACAGTACTGAATCTCTTGTTCCCATTTGTCACCATTGGCCAACAACTTTTCCTTATTGTAGAGCAACTCTTCTCTAGTTTCGGTTGAGTACTCAACGTTAGGAGTCTCGACAATGGCGTCCACAGGACAGGACTCCTGGCACAAACCACAATAAATACACTTTGTCATGTCAATGTCATACTTGTAAGTTCTTCTGGAACCGTCGAGTCTCTCCTCAGCCTCGATGGTGATGGCTTGTGCTGGACAGATGGCTTCACACAACTTACAAGCAATACATCTCTCTTCACCGGATGGGTAACGTCTCAACGCGTGCTCACCACGGAATCTTGGGGAGATTGGACCTTTTTCAAAGGGGTAGTAAATAGTGTATGGAGCACGGAAGTACATTTCTAACACAATGTACATACCACGCAACATCTCGGACAGCAAGAAGAACTTCATCGCCTTGTCAATGGCGCTCTCACTAGATTCTTCCCATGTCTTTGGTGCTGGGATACGGAAACCTTGGGGATATGTGGATTCAACAGTACCGGCGGCAGCCAATGAAGGCTTGAGAATACTAGAGGTACAAGAGAATGGACGTACGAGAGGAACAACTCCAGGGAGTCTCGTACGAACAGAGCGTGTGAGGATCCTGTTCAACATTTCTTTTTTCTGCTTCTTTGGTTCTTCTCCTTATTTGTTGATGTTGTTGTTCTTTCCTCCTCTCAACAATTTTAAGGAGTTTCTGATGCTTACTCGTTCGCTTTTGATTGGAGCGAGGGAAAAAAATTCTTACCGAGGTGTAGACGCCCTCGGATCTCACATTTCGTCAGCGGTATCCCGCGCGCTCACATACAAAAGGGCGCTTGAAAATTCTTCAACTTCTACTCTTTAGCCAACGAGCGCTTTTCCCTTTTTTCCCTTCTCTATTGTACCAAGAACTCGTATTATTGTAGGGTATCAGTGACTTTTCTTCAAGGCTGCTACTCTCTACAACGAGTTCGAGAGAAGACCATTAACATTGGGTGGTGTTCCTAGCTGGAGCGGGCGTGTGGAAACACTTTGATACGCTATATCGAAGAGTCTTCCGATGGCGTCATCTCCTTACCAAGGATCGAACATTTTTATACTTTAGCCGTTGAAAAGCTACAGGGCTTTAGAAGAGCATTGTAAAACTGTCCCATAGTATTGGATAACGGAGATCCGTCTCTCGAACGTGATGAATACAGCGGAAAAAAGCCCTCATAAACTCATAATTTAAACAAAAGAATAACAAACGAAGTATATAATATTAAGCTGCTTGAGCCTTCTTGGCCTCCTCCTCTTTCTTTCTGGCCGCCTCGTCTTGTCTCTTCAACATGGCGGTGTTCCAACCTTTGATTTCATCACTTTGCTCAACAAAGTGTGCAAATGGGTAGGATGGGAGGGTCTTCAATGGTGTATCCTCAGTAATCAAACCAAGATCGATTTGACGTTGAATGAGACCGTCCAAGTATGGCAAGAGGTGATCTCTCATTGCTGTGAAGTTCTTGTACTTGATGATGTCTTCTGGAGCCTCGTAGAAGATCTTCTTCAACAAGGATGGGATGAGTGGCTCATCCTTCATCTCCTCGATGGAGTAGTAGACAGGGTGGTTTGTGAAGATAATAGCCTTGGTCTTTGGTAGTCTTCTCACAGTTTGACGCTCAACACGGATGTTGAACTTACGCTCATCAACGCTCGAATCGACCGTCTCGCCTTTCTTCAAAGCGTAGACGTTGGAACAGAGCAAATTGTGATCCCAAGTACAGTACCAGGAAGCTCTTTCAACAGGATCAGCAGCAGTGGTCTTTGAGAACCATCTCTCCATGGATTTTTTCAACTTGGACTCGTAGTATGGAACCTCAGAGTGGATGAAGTCCAAAGATTTTCCAATCTTATAGCTAATACCGAAAGAGCCACCTGGAAATGGGACAGCAGCAGCAACAAGGTAATGGTGACCATCTGCACGCTTTTGAACAATATAGAAATCTTCCTTAGCCATCTTGGTGACGTAGATCAGGGGGTGATCTTTCAAAGGCATAGAGAAGTCGAGGACTTCGCCAGTCAGTTCGTTCTTAACGTGGACACCGTTGTCCTCGGATGTAAACAACAATGGATATCTCTTCAGCATGTGATCTCTCACTGTCTCCATAAGCTCGATACAAGCATCTTCAGACTCTGGCAGCCAATCAATGTTATCCTTACCGTATTCGTGGTAGATACGTTCCTTCTCTTGGATGTAATGCCAGTAATACTTGTCCATGTCCAACCAGTGGTTAATGTCAAGCTTGAAGATGGACATCGTTTGATGGTATGGCCATCTGAACGGTCTCCATGGTCTGTCATCGTAAGTTTTGACCTGTTCTGGGGTGATGTACAATGGAGTTGGCTGTGGAGCTTCAGCATCCACATAATAAGCTGCTTTGACTGGAACAGCAGAAGGTGGTTTCTTGTCAGCAGCAGAACCTGATGACTTGTTTAAAAGTGTTATCAGTGGCTTGTATGCAACAGCTGCAAGCAAAAGAGCCACGAGGACCACGATAACTGGATCCATTTTGAAGGTAGTGCAATAGTCTCTGGTTATCAAGTATACCTCTTAACATCATATCCACCACAACAAAGGGTGGCCCGTCCCTTTTTATAGATCAACACTGATAAACTCAACAGCAGTCCACATGATCCTATGGTTTACCCAAATCTGGCAATGATAGTCCCCCTCTATGTATCTTTAGCACTCATTCTGGCAAAGAAACCCAGCATTTTATCAGTTGCAAAATGCAGGGACGCTTTTCCCCAATCGGGAAATTTCTTAGTTGATAACACTTCTAAACCACACACGGAATCGTGAGAGCCTGGAACGCACACACACAGAGTCAGAGAGGGAAAGGTACATCAGTTATTGGAAACAAAATGGGCCCATTACTAGGGCGAGGCTAATATGTGGTAGGCAGTGATTGGTGATTGGCAGTTCTCTGATGAACTGATTTTATGGCTCTGAAGTTCTCTTTTGTTGGTGTTATGGCCTTGTTGTTGTATGCTTTTGATGGCTCCTTATCGCACTGTTGCGCCTTTTGAATCTCGGTGCGATTTTCTTGGTTAGTGACACAACGACTAACAAGCTCTGACCGAATTGATCCTGTCCATTAGTCCTGACCAATGATCCAATGCTGGGGATTATACGTTGGCCAATTGATATAAGGTTTTGTGATTAGGATCGGGGCTGCCACTAAACAGCCATAAGGCTTTTCGGATTATACTCGTTTAAGGTAAAAAGAACACTATTAGGAATCCGAGTATCATTTACTCATTGAGACTCTTAGGGGTACATTTCATTATCGAATCATCAGTTCACCGGGTTAACAAACCGATATATAATAATGACCCATTCCTTAGATGATGTAACTGACTAAGTATTTGGTTTTAACTGTGGCCGTAATGGTGACTCCATGACTTCTATACAACATTCTAGGCAATGTGCGCACCAAAATTTTAGCGTTTTAGCTTAGTTATATGAAGCAGAGGCCCGTAACACAACCTCTTACAGGTTAAAGGTTAGGACTTTAAACGCATCAGCGTAAATTCCAGTACTTCTTTTACAACTCTCTTACCCAATAACACTGCTGTACATCATTGAAACGCTGTATCACTCCAAGACTTTATTCATGTCGGGTCTATTAACATAACCATCACCGTGAGATTCAAAATAGCGCTAGACAACGCAGTGAATTATTCTACACTCTGGTTTTCAAAGTAACGTACAAATTAGAAACTTCTTACATAAAACAAGTTGCAAAGTATATCCCATGAAGCATACTTGAAAGATGCTCTTTGAAACCGATGGATTGATATGATAGGTAAGTAGTGGTCATGAAAGTTTTTTTGATGATTGTAAACAAATCACAATCTTCTACCACGACGACCACCTTTTCTTCTAGTAGAGTCAGATGGAACTGGGGTGACATCCTCAATTCTACCAATTCTCAAACCGGATCTAGCCAAAGCTCTCAAAGCGGATTGACCACCTGGACCTGGGGTCTTGGTCTTAGTACCACCAGTAGCTCTCAACTTGATGTGAACAGCAGTGATACCAACCTCCTTACACTTAGCAGCAACGTCTTGAGCAGCCAACATAGCAGCGTATGGAGAGGACTCGTCACGGTCAGCCTTGACCTTCATACCACCAGTAACACGGGAGATGGTTTCCTTACCAGACAAATCGGTAACATGGACGAAAGTATCGTTGAAAGAAGCGAAGATTCTGGCAACACCAAAGACTTGGGAGCCATCACGGACTTGAGGACCGAGGGTAACGTTAGCTAATTTGGAAATGTTAGTACTAGTTACAACCTGAAGGGAAAAATGCATCAAAGAGAAGTCTTCTCGCTGACAGTGCGAGCCAGTTGTAGACACAATTCTTGAATGATAAACCATAGGTCAGTTAAGCTCATTTAGTGCTTGCTGTTGCATAGCTTTTTCTTTGAAGTCTTTTGTGGTCATATACCCTTCAATAATTGAGCAGAGCTTGAAAAATTTTCGAAATACAATGTTCTCATTCTTCGTTTTGTCAAACATCCTCGACGACTCTCTTAGCACTGTGTCAGTTGTTACCATGAACATACCAGAAGCCATCTTTAGTGATCTGTTGTGTTGGTGATGTTTTAACTGTTAACGAGTTCAGAACCATTGAAAAAGTTTTGCGTGAGTTTCAGTCCGAACGACAAACTTTTCGATACGGGGACACATACAGAAACAGGGCTGCATAACCATTTGCGTGGTGACGCGAATATTTTCTTGAAGCCCTATTGATAGGCACGTGATCAGGGCTCCATGTTAAAGTCACAAACTGGGAGAATAGTTGGACGGAGGGTAGTTCATGTTAGCGTATTAGGATAGTGGTAGTAGTTCAGTATAGCGAGAGTAAATGGCTTATTTCGGTACTTCTGAGGGTCATTGCGAAGATATTTTAGTTATGTTCTTTCAACGATGGTATAATGTATATTGGAAACTCTTTTAGAGTCTACAATACTGACAATGAGTCTACAAGTTGAATGGTCATTAAAAGTACAGATTTGATTGTATCTTGTAGTGAAGATATAACGTTTAGTAAACGAAACCCAAGATCTTACCAGAGACGTGTTTTCTTCTGGCCTCTTCGTGGTCCATGATACCAGCAGAAGTGGTCAAGATAACGTAACCGAATTGTCTAGCTGGCAACAAGTTGTCGGTCCACTTCTCAATGTCACCAATTCTAACGTTGAATCTTGGAGAGATGACACCAACCTTGTTCAAACGACCGTTCAATTGAACAACGATCTTACCGGATCTGTGGTCGTCAATGTACTCGAACTCACCAATGTAACCGTGCTTTTGGATAACTTGCAAGAACTTGATGATAACCTTAGAGGATGGTCTGATGATGACCTGTCTCTTACCGGTCTTCTCGGCGTTGTTGATGGCGTTCAAAGCGTCAGCAAGGACGGATGTTCTAGTCATTTTGTTTGGTGGTTAGTGTCTCATCTATTGCACTGCTTAGTGTCCGTGTTGGTTGAAAAATTTGAAAAATCCATCCAGTGCACAGAGTCTTGATAATGTTGCACAAACCAAACAGGAGCCCTAATATCAGGCACATGATGGTCCTGTATAAGCCCTAAGATAGTTCAAAGTCACATTAGAACATCCGTACACACATAGTTAAGACCTTAATGCCAACCGCAATTTTTACCGGTTCGGACCACAGACCACACCGAAGAGCCATGCAAGTTTTGTGAAAAAGTTCAACACTTCGTTACCAAACACCACAAGATTAAAGACTAGCAAGAAAGTAACAATGCCTGTATGTATCATAAAGAGCCCGTACTTTGGATGAGGTATTTGTATTCATTATCAGGAAATACCGTATGCGGAAACGTTTGAGGTCATTTGTGGGAACAGAGATTGAGAGTTGTTCTGCTGAGTAGAGTTGAACCAAACAGATACAGTCATAAGGTTAAGAACGCAAGTGAAGGAGATACTTTGGCATTATCAACATTTTCGAAGCTTCAAACGGTTGTACACTAGTGGTTTTGGAGGCGTGAGAAACTGCACAACTCTCGCCCATGGAGCACCCAAATGAATACTTAACCTCCCAAGGAAGAATTCTTGAACATGTGTACTAACTCATACTCTAGTCTCAAAAATCTTTCAAGACCAAGCAAAAATTGGCCAAGGCTCAAAGAACCAACCGTCCATTGCCACAATGGATCAGATTGAGAACCAACAACACTGTTCGTTACAACGCTAAGAGAAGACACTGGAGACGTACTAAATTGAACATCTAAGCGGAATGCTACCTTAGAGTTCAATTTATTAATCACATCTTTAAAGTAACCTTCTTCTCACTTTGTTTATTTGGATGCTGAAGCTCTTCTGAACTCTTGAAACACAGTTTAATGATCCTCTAAAAGAGGGATAGGATTGGTATTAAAAGGGGATATCTTGTTGAATTTTTGGCTAAAGAATATACAAAGCATGTACAATGTTATACGGAAACCGAAGTGTAGAAACTAGATCTTATTACCGCAGTGTCTGTAGATATAAACCCACGTTCATGAATATACCAGAACTTGAGTTATTAATATAACGTCTTCTATAAACTAGATTATTGGCCGTATGAAAAGGTTGCCCTGGAAAGTTATGAGCATTGCCTTTTTGTCAGTGGGCTTTCTCATTCCCCCAAAAATGAAAAAAAAATTCAAAGAGAATCTTTCCCAACCGTACAAGCTCTTTTCAGAAAGGCAGGAAATGAAAGCACTCACACAGTCTAGTTATTCTTCAGGTGAAGAATTGCTGGAGAGCAGGTAAAGATACACATATAGGAAGCCATGTTCAATATGATGAATGAAGAAAAGAGATAATTTAAGCTAGATAGTATATGATCATTTGTGATTTCAACTCTTGGATTTTATAAAGCTTCTGATTGAAAATTTGGCCTCTCCAATGTTGCGTACTTCTCTACTTACTCACCACATAATGACTAGATCTGGATACTATGCAATTTCATGGTTGTCAATCACCTTTTCCTCTCCCTGAGAATTAGCATGGGGTGGGAATGGTCAGACGTGCAATAACAATATGTGCAGAAATTTTCATCGTCACTATTCATCCGTGAAAATTCTTCTGAACATTCTCAAATGAATTGTAATCATGGTTTATGATCATTCAGCTTGTCCATGAAACAGTTCGGTAGATGAACGATCACCGAATATGTCGTCTGGAACCGTTGAATGATCATCGGGTAGAGCTGTGAGGCGTTATGTGATCGACGATTTGACGTACACCACGGACCATTCGTTTCAGTTCAACATACAAGGAATCGTTCTCTCTGCTTTTGATGAGTGCTCAATGGCAACAGTCACATTGTGATCAGAGAGCCATGTACGGTTTGCGCAATTTGTTCTGACCCAGTTCTACAATGCTGTACCGCTGATCCATATCTCGAGTTCACCGGAATCATCAATATGACATACAGTCATTCAAGCTTGTACAGTTCTTACCGTGATGATTTTAGTTGTAGTTGATAACTGTACGTGCGTGGTATAGTCATTGAATTCGGCTAATTTATCCACGCAATGTTCAAGAGTTAGGGTTACACAATTGTACAATGGCTATGAATGATCATCGTCGTAATCAGCTGATTATTTTAGAATTCCATCCAGGATTAAGTTACCATGGATTCATAGCCATAGTCCGCAAAACACTCTTCGCACAAACACACATGAAGGTAAAGGGAAATTACTTAAGTTAACACCCGCTTTTGCAGTTACTAAATGTTGATCAGCCAGCCATTGACCAAGAAGCAGTGCAATCATTTCGCTTAATCTTAGGGCCGATTATAGTTTTAATCCACTTTAAAGATCGGCTATGGTCAGGATTGCATGATATACCACGGGCTTAGGATTTGTGAACCTGCTGCGTAACATGGCTGTAGATACTCAAAATTAGGAGGTAGTCACGTACAGATATGATCAGTGGTAACTACATCAGACATTACGTTGTGACCAGAGAGCATTGCATGGCGAGAGCAGTTATACAAGCCTTTGTATTGCAAGAATCGGCAATCTTCTTCGGCGTATGACCTCTGGAGTAAACAGATTAAGGCCAGTATTCAAATATTTTGGACTTCTAGACACTTATTTTCCAAGCCGTATCTCTTAGGCCCTCAATCCCATCCAAGTGTGGTCGAAGAAAGAACGAATGGAAACACTGTAGTGTCCGTTCAGCCCAACTGTTTACCATGTACCATGAATAGTATGAGTGATATTGCATGCGACACACCGTTGGAATTGATGCCTTGGTCTACATGTGCTTCTATCCAAGGCTATACTCTAATCTCTAGACCAAACAAAGGTGCAGACGGACGAAAGCGGTAATCAGAGATAGCACCTTTAATCGTATATGCACAAGAAGGTATGAGTGTCTTAAACTGTGAAGTGCAAATGTCTTAGACACTAAACATGTCGATGGAATGTTATGTACACCTGCAAATCGAGACGGTATACTTTCGTGGTGCAATTCGATTTCTGACCCTGGTTTTGATTCCAAATGGAAGAGCTTGACCAAACTTAAACCGCACACTCTGCTGAGTTGTAAAAATCAAAAGAACACCGGAACTTACTACATTTCAATAAACAAAGAATAACAAAAGCCACTCGAATCAATAACTGCTCAGCTATGGCAGCTCATATCGTTTTATTGTGCTATTCGGTGACCTTACAGATCGACACATATGCAAATTGATCCTCAATTAGTTCTGCGTTGTAAGAATGTCGATCCATATGCAACGCCCAGTTGTGTATTACAGTAGGTAACTCAAGTAACGAAAGTAATAAAAACTCTAGAACGCTATTAACAGCCACATGATCATAATCAAAGATGGCCATACCCAACAACACAAAAGGCAGTTGATCTGCGGAGAGGCGCTATGCAGCCTACAGTTACTGTAACAACAAAGCAGTAGGGCGGAATGTAGAGGGGCAACAGGAACAGTGCAGTTGAAAATTGTGATCACAGTTCAGGATCAGAATTTTCGCTAGCGAAGATTGTCGTTTCTCGAAAACAAAAGCAAAAAAAAATCAAAACAAATAAATAACAGGGAAACTGTCTCCTTTGCTCAAACATTGGCTTCTCTAATAACGAGGCAAGGGACACGCTATTTCAGCACTCCTTGCTATTTTGAAAGGTCAGAACAATACGGGCTGGCTGCTACCATTAAAAGAAGCCTCAGTTATTGAAATAGTCGGTTACTTGCTCAACAGATCCACGTGAAGCAGGAAAAGAAAACAAACATCGCCGCCGTTTCTCTCATCAACTGTTCGCTTGAATTTATTGTACCAACGCTCAAGACCTTGACTATTTGATCGTTCAAGTCACCATCACTGGATACATTGTGTGTGTGTGACACAGTCAAAGTACTTTGAGATTTGGATACTTTCTCTGCGTTTTTTTTGCCACGCTTAAATGATTACGCGTCGCTCACAAGAAATATCAACAAATATGGAGTCTGATTCTAGTATTCCTCTGGACTCGAAGAAACGGGTCCTGAGCGAATCAATGCTCTCTCCTCAACTGAAAAGTTCAGCCTATGGATCGTTTGGTGGTGACTGCATGGAGGGAGTACAAGTAACTCCTAAGCATAAGACCGTGTCCATGTCTTCTCAAGGATCCCAGGGGCTGAGAAGAAGTGTTGGACTCCTGAATCTAAGCATAGAGTCATCGCCTAAGAGAAATACTTCAAAGTCGAAAATATCTCTTTTGAAACAGAAAGTGTCGGATCAGGAGATGGAGGATACAAATACCGACGTTGAAAACTGGTCACCTTTTAGAGAACCGTCAACCCCTACGATATCTAAGAATCAGCTGAAGAGAGCTGCTAGTAATAGCAGTACTAGCCTTTCGCCTTTTATAAATGACTCACAGAGACCGCTCATATTTTCATCCTCGAAGAACAATGGGACACTGGAAGGTGGACGCACTTCGATTCAAACAAAATTGAACAAACTTAGAAAGATGGTGTCTTTGGATAGAACAAACTTTGGGTCCGAATGTTCACAATCATTACCAAACGCATCAATTCATTATCTTGACAATAAGGAGAACTTGGAATCTCCATCAAATTCACCTTCAAAGCATGTGAGACAGAAGCAAAAATTAGATAAGCCAACGAACAAGAACTTGGCTACCTTGACTGCTGAGGAGAAAGAAAACGAATACATCACTCCAAACTCTTACAAGTTTGTGAAACCTCTTCAGACAGCTTTTATGTCTTCTGGGCTGTTAAGCAAGAAGAATAGAACGCTATCTGAATCCTTCCATCCTCCCGAAACACCATGCAAAAGGCCTCTTCAACTCAACATACAATCAACAGCACAGAGGCAAACACTACCATCTTCAAACTTGGCAAATGTCATAACTGCAAGCTCTCCAATGATTAATGAAAACCCTATCTCAAGATATAACGAAGAAGAATATACCCAAAGCTCACCATATGCCTCCCCATCTGTTAATGCCACCAATAGCATCAACTGCAATAACGACTCTAATATTTCGAGGTCAGCTCGTGCACTCAATACGAACGGTCTAAGGGACTGTTTATGGAAATTTGCAAGCGATTTCGATAATAGCAACGAGTCAATTTTTGAAGATGATGAACCATCAACGCCAACGAAACTTCGTGCTGCTAAAAGAGCATTGGTCAAGAACCTCAAACTCGATGTTTCGGATATTAGCACCAGTGCAACTTCAGCGGAATCACCGAAGACACCCCATTATAATATGTCGGTGTTTTCTGAATCGAGTGATTTTTCACACCTTTCAAACGTTCCAAATTCGATAATTGACGATCATTTGACATCGAAATTTGAGAATGTACAATTTGTCGGTTATGGTGAGTTCTCTAACGTTTATGAGATCACTTTCCAAGGTGTAAAGTATGCTGTGAAGCGTATAAAGACACCATTCTTAGGACCAAAACGCAGAAAAAGGATATTCGAAGAGGTTGAGTTGTTGAAGACATTGCAAGAGAACGCTCCAAATGACGGTGAAGGTAAGGAATATGTCATTAACTTCATCAACGAATGGGAGCACAGCGATCTCTTGTATATCATGACAGAGTTCTGTGAGAATGGACCTCTAGACAAATTTTTAGCTGATAGTGGTAAACTGTCCAAGCTTGACGAATGGAGAATTTGGAAAATCATGGTTGAAATTGCCATGGGTCTGAAGTATATCCACTCATGTGACATCATGCATTTAGATTTGAAACCTGCCAATATCTTCATTACCTTTGAAGGCTCTCTAAAGATTGGTGATTTTGGAATGGCTTCCAAGTGTCCTGTGGGCAAAGGATTTGAACGCGAAGGAGACAGGGAATACATCGCACCAGAGATTATCAGTCAATCCAAGTACGATAAACCAGCTGATGTATTTTCATTTGGGTTGATTATGGTTGAGATTGCGGCAAACATTATTCTTCCAGAGAATGGTGTTCAATGGCACAAGTTGAGATCCGGGGATCTGTCCGAGGCAGGACGATTGAGCTCTGGCGATCTGAACAACAACCTATTCAACGATTCCATGAACTCCAGAATGTCCACATACTCGTCTCCTTTCAACATCACCGCATTGACCGGCTCGTCCTATTCATCTGTGGGTGAAAACTTCAAGAAGTTCCCACCTTGGACGCCCAAGTTCTTAATCGACGGTAAAGGTGCCCTCGACAAGATTGTCCAAAGGATGATCAACCCAATTCCTGAACAGAGACCTACAGCGTTGGACATCTGTAACACACTAGAGGCACAGTTTGTTGAAACGAGAAGAAAGGCCGGCGCAGTAATCTACGAAGGGGAGTATGGCCCACAGCCAGACGCCGAGGAGGACGCATTGATGAGTAGCGAAGTCAAGAATCTCAACTTAGGCTTCTCTTCGCCTCTGATCGCCATCACAAGTGATCTCATGGACCCCGATGAGTGGTGAACGCACTCCTCACATTTATACCTCCACCACCACCCCCACCTTATGAACCCGCTTGCTTCTACTTAGCATCACTTATTAACGATTTAAAGAGACGATTCCATTATTTTTTCATGTACACATCCAAAGCTGTTAGGTAACCACAGAGATACAAATGATGAGCCTGCTCAACTACCCCGTAACCATAGCGTCCCTTACATCCACCATGGCTGTGTGCTATGCGTCGTAGCATAGATCGTGCGGGAAATTTGCGTGTGTGTGCTTTGCTTACCGTTTGCGGCTCTTTTCCGTTTCCGGCAAATGGGCACCGCTGTTCCCCGTGGGTTGTCGGGAAACCCTTGGATGGGCTGGGCCGAAATCTCCTTCGAACGTGTGGGAAGCGGGAAAAAATTGAACATCACACACACTGCACCTGACTTCCAGAGGGTGTACAATCGGAACAAGTTATCGAGGAAACTGTTCATAAGAGAGCTTCTGTTCGGGATACCATCAAGGCTCTACTGTTGTAGAAACATAGATATATCCTACTTGTCTTGGAATTCCACGCCGCAGGCTACAATTGTTATTCTTTTACCGCCAGCGCTGATTATTGATTGAGGATAGCCAAAAGGGGAACGAAGCGACCACCACAATGGCAGAACAACCACTTGAGAGAACGCAATATGCGTCGTCTATCCTGGTGGCCCATAAGCCAATAGATGCCACCGAGATAGTCAGGGTCAGATTGAGCCAGGCTAAGCTTCTCAATGACGAGTTCTCCAACTTCTTCAAGAAGTACTACCAGATTAAGTCCGATTACTTGGACGAACTGACCGCCCTCGTGAAGAGCTCACAGGATCTGAACAAGAACATCGAACGTGGGATTCTTGAGAATAATGTGCTCTCACAGGAGGAGTTGCAGTACTACAACGTCGACGCCATTGGCCATCTCTCTGAGATCTGGAACAAGATCATTGCAGAGATAAGAGATGAAATCTCCGCCAACAACACCCTAAGAAGGGTTGTTGAGGGTGAGGTGATCCATCCACTGACGTCTTATACAACCAAGAATCCTCAGTGGAGTGAGATGAGAGAGATGCACGCAAAGTTGAAAGAAGTGGCTCAAAACATCGAGTTCTCACAGGAGAAAGTTGACAAGTACAGACCAAACCCTGCAAAGTTCCAGGAAAAGCTCGACAAGTACGAAGATCAACTACAAAAATCTAGTGATGCCTGGGATGTCCGTGCGCCTTATGTCTTTGAAGTGTTTGAGAACACTGACCTGAGCAGACTGAACTTTCTAAGAGACAGCTTGTTGAGATTTATCACTGCTTACACTGACTCTTTGAACAAGATTTCTTCAAGCAATGAGAAGACCCTTGAAACAATCTTGAACTTCAACCCGGAGGTTGAGATTGAGAGATTTGCCAAAGTTTCAAGTGAAAGCACCTATATTCCAAAATCTGCAAGAGAAGCTGCTGAGTCCCCAAGACCTCCTCAATCTTCTTCTTTCAACGGAAATGCTGGCACTGCCACCCCTACTCGTTCTAGTACCAACAAGAACCACATGTCTTCAATTGCAGGCTCCGCACTCGGTGCAGCCTCTATTATGACAGGCTCAAGTTCTGGTAAGGATGAGAAGGAGAAAGGCAGACGTAGAACAAAGTTGAAATCTAAAGTTGGCTCAATCTTTGGTAAAAAGAACAAGAAGAATTCAAAGATAACACCGCTTGATGATGACATTCCAGAGTCAGAAACATCATCTCTGAATAACTCATTCAGAGGTCCAGTGGGAAGAGAAAGTAGAGCTTCTTCCTTCATGGCTGTTCCATCCAAGTCCTCGGCACCATCACATTTGAACCACTCTTCTTCAAACCTGAATATGCAACAACAGAAGCAAACGGCTCAATATGCAAGAGAGACGTCGCCACAGGGTCAACAGACATCACAACCACAGCAACAGCCTCAACAGCAGCCGTTGCAGCCATCCTCTTATAAACAAGAGCCATTGCAGCCTACACATGGTTACCAGCAGGCCAAGCCAGTCCAGAATGTTGCGAAGGACGTGACCACTCCATTCTCCATCAACCAAGAGCCATTGAAGCCGGCTACTGTTGGCCAACCTTCTTCAGCTTCTTTCTCAGATGTTTCTTCTCATATCAACGACACACCTGTGGATTCTCAATCCCCACAATCTTTCGACAACCAGGAGCAGCACAGAGCTCCTCCTCCACCTCCATCGAGAAAGACTGGCGGATTTGGTTCTCAAAACTTGTCAAATATTCGTGAGGATGCTCCTTACAGCTTTGACAATACGGCACACCCACCAAATGGTAACTCCATCTCTCACCAGGTGCCACATGGTTCTTTACCAGAGCCACCAGTGGCCAGACGTGATATTCAATCTGGGTTGTTTACGAACTTGAACGCTGCTGATTATGAAGCGAACCAAAACAAGCGTCTTTCAAGCTACAACAGCTTTGCATCAATTCCTCAACTGCGCCCACAGAATACTGGTTCTTCTTTGTCAACCACAGGATTGTTCCAACACCCTGACATGGTCTCTCCAGGATTGAACGCATCCATTGTTGAAGTTGTCAATGCAAAGTTCAAAGATGGTGAACAAGTGTCTTCTCAAGTCTTGGGTGAAGTTGCGTTCAATTATCAAGACGACGGTGCTGCTATGCCTTCAAAAACCAATGTCAAGATTTCCGGTGCTGAATTATTTGGTAAGATCATTACAAACCAACAGTTCCTGAAACAGATTGATTCTAATGAGTTTGAAATCAGTCCAAGTGCTATCCGTGAGCGTACCGTTGGTGGCTTGAAGTATTCTTTGAAAGACACTGCTGCACCACTGGTTGTTCTCCCAGTGTGGAGATTTGAACCACATCAAGCAAGTGTGATGTTGACGATCAAATTAGCACCTCACGTTGCGTCACAACTCGGTGACGGTGAATCTGTTGAGATATCTGATTTGGTTGTTGCTGTCTCCATCGAGGGCGTTGCCAAATCAGCTCTTTCAAAACCTCAAGGTACTTTTAACAAGGACAAGTCCAGAGTCTCTTGGAGATTCAAGGACCCAGTGAAGCTCACCGCTACAAGTGATCAAAAGCTCGTTGCAAGATTCATGACTGATCAGGAAGCAAAGGAGTCTGATAGAGGCGTTGTTCTGAAGTTCACCATTAATGACACAGCCAGTGCACAAGCCACGCTGTCTAACTTGTCCATCTCTGCTCATCAGTATGACGAGGAGGATCCGTTTGCACAGGAGGAATGGGCTCCTGTGCCATGTTTCAAGACAGTCGTAGCCGGTAACTATAGTGGTTTAGCTCAATGATGGGCCCTGATTTGTTGTTTTATAAAATTTTGTTATTATTAAAGGAAACGTATAATTGATTAGTATGGAAAACGTGTTTGAATACAAGATCTGATGGAGTAGAAATTCATGAAATGTTATAATTGATTGAATAGATCTGTCATAACAGGCAAACAGCATATGATCGTAGATGATTTGAAACGGTCAAACACCAAGGCTGAGGTTTCCAAACATTATGGAATTGGTAGACAATGATAGCGATGAGTGAGCAGAGCTTAGGCTCTGCTTCCAGAATGGTTCATCTAGTGTGGAGTACTGGGAGAAACAATGGTGAGCGACTGATCTTGATAAGTTCAACAACACTGAGCTTCTGCGATTCTTGGTCTTTAGGCATTTGACAACCTCTTGTGCTGTTAGTCGCTTTGTTTGAGAGTCTCTTGTGAGCGATGAGGATAGCTCCAATGCAACTTTTTTAATCTTGGAAACTTCCCAATCGCTGTAGTGTCTCAAATGCTCATCACCGTAGAACCTCTTAGTCTTATGCTGCTGCTGCTGCTGCTGCTGCTGCTGTTTCTGCTGCTTATTCGATGAATGCTGTGTGGCTCTTGTGTCATGCTCACTATCCACATGGTCATTCTCCATAAATAGTCGATCATCAACACCCCAGGACGCCATCAGCCTTTCGCTCGTAACATCTGACGTTCTATGGAGGGTGTTAATCAACTCCCTTGCCTGTTCCTTCCTCCAGCGCTCGATCCTGCTGGTTATATACTCGTCCTCGATAACGTCGCCTAAGCCATCGTCATCCTCAAAGCTGGCATGGTCAAAGAGGGACTGTCCTATCGGGACGTCTAGTCCCAAGGGCGCATGAGCAGAACCCAAAGTGTCAATCAAAGAATCATCGTCATCGTCATCGTCGTCGTCTTCTTCAACTTCATCGGTCTCTCCGAGATTACTGGTGGATAACACGTCATAGCACACGCGTCCCATGTCTGTTTCATCGCCCTCGTGTGGTGAAAACAAGATCCAGTCGCTATCAACCCCTGACGAGCTCAACTCGTCGTACCGTTGAGCTGTCGCGGTTTCCGTGGCCACGGAGGTCGAAGGCGTTCTCTCCCTCTGGATACGCGTTGCCGTGATATTGGTGTTCATAGTGCTCAAGCAGCGACTCAGTCTCGTTCCGCCCCGTCAAAGATCTCCTTGTAGGTGTTCGATACCGTGTTGAAACTCGCGGATACCAAGGGCGTATATAAATGGTCTGGGTGAGGTACAAATTCGCAATAAATTCGAGACCCGCACGCCTACGCACGTAGATAAGACGCAATGCTGGTATTTGTATGTGTGTCACGTTCTGCTGACCTGTAGAAGGGAGCTGATAAGGAAAAGAAAATGTCTTTTGTATAGCCAATTGACTCAGTGAACAGCAGGGGGCGAGGCAGGAAGCAAGCGTGGAAGCCTTGTTAATATGACGAAGATCTGTTGTACCAACCCAAACTATTAAATGGCAAAATGTGTCAAGACCTGTTGCTACGGAACCGTTGAGATTGCCGTGTAAACTTGCCACATTTGAGGAGGAGAAGAGCAGCTCAACAAGTCCCGCGCCAGTCTCTGCGGGAAACGGGGGGGGGGGGTGGTTGACGTTAAAACGGAAATTATTATGGGACTTTTGGCCTAGAAAGGACTAGCGAAACCCCCCAGGTCTAGGGTCTCCCCAAAAGGGAAAATTTCCAAATGAGGCAATTTACGCCTGCTTTGTTTTGTTTTGTTTTTGACTCGTCGCATTTTTCGCGTTTTTGTGGTTGTGCAAACCAATTTGCGTGGCGCCAGGTTTGTTTTGTTTAGACATAAAACGCTTTTCTCTCTTTCTCCTCTCACTCGTTGCAAAGCAGCAAATAAACAAACAATTGATCGAGAAGATGTTCAGAAACTCCGTTGCCCAGATCTCCAAGAGATCCTTCACCTCCTCCGGTGCTCGCTCTTACTTTGCAAAGGCCCAGTTCCTGGGCCGCATTGGTGCTGATATCGAGGAGTCTGTCTCAGCCAACGGGAAGAGATACGTTAGATACCCAATTGCCGTTCAAACCAACAAGGATTACCCAGTGAACTGGTTTAACATTGTTGCCTTCAGCGAGAAGCAAGTCGACTTTCTGACAAACTATGTTAAGAAGGGGTGAGTATGCTCGTTGTATCGCCGTTTTGTTGTGGCTTGATAAAGATTATGTTACTGACGCGTACGAATTAACCAGATCCCTTGTCCACGTTGATGCTGCAATTACACAGGATAGCTACGAAAGAGAGGATGGCTCTAAGGCATCCAACATTGCCTTTGTGCAGAGTATGTGACACTTGTTCTCACAATTTCCCCAAAGAAAATGGTACTAACCGTTCGAAATTAGCTAAACTCGATCTCTTGTCCTCTCCAAAATCCGAGCCAGAGGCTTAAACAGGAAGAACACTTGTGCTTGTAATGATATCTATATATGATATAACATGCTAGTGATAGTATGTGATAATATGATTTTGGATTAACTAATTGCTGATGGACTCTTCTACAGGTTTACACCAACTACACAATGTAGGGAGAGGGAAACAAACCAATACCTGCCCCTTTTGGACTTGAATGGCATATAGATGGATCACCCATTTGAACCTTACAGTTCCAAACATGCCAATAACAAAACAAAACCAATCCAATTACAATCACTATACACAACACAGTAGATGCCGAGAATTCAGTGCTTCTGCTTTACAACGTAGGAATACCCAAGTTCTCCAGAACAAGTTGACAAGGTCTCTGGCACACAGTTATAAAGCTCTGAGGAATGACTCTTTCCTGAAGTGTTATTCTCTGACTTCGCACTGTGATCAGTACCATTACAATGTGATTGGCTGGAACCTACAGCTTGCTTGCTAGAGTCTTGTTCACATAGCATTCTCAGATATTCCATGTCATCATCGTCGAGTTCGTCAAACAGTCCAGCATTACCAGAAGAGCTGATATACTCCCTGATATCGTACCTATTACCTGACCCAAGTTTACCAACAGTGATGGAAATTGGAGATCTCCCAATGGTTGAAACGTCATTATCATCCAGGGCCTTTTGCATCTCAATGTCAAATGTACTATACTCTGCGCTTGAAGATGGAGGATTCTTCCCATTAAGAGTCTTACCGACGAGCCAATCAGCTTTCAACATCATTCTCTGGGCCTTCTTACGTCTTAAGTACTCAATGGCTCCACCAAGTCCAATTCGACACAGGGCCTTCAAGTACATGTCGATGGCATCCGATCCCAGGCCAAAGAATATGAAGACAACATAGGACAGAGCCAAGTATATCCAGGTGATATAGTAAGGCTCAGAGAGTGGCACGAATGTGATAACTCCCCAAATGGCTTGGGAATGAATTATATCAAAATCATAGGTGTTTTCAACGTTGCTTAGACCATCAACAAAGATAAATAAGGACAGTGGCAGCATAACAACGGCAATGATACAGCAGAAGATGAGAAGCCTAGAGAATCTCACCAGGTTTAAGCCCGAATTTGTGCATTGAAGGATATCCTTGATATCCTTCCTCTTCTTGAAGAAGACGAAGATAATCAGCACTGCAAAGATAACACTGACAAGTGACCAAATGACCATCCACATCGAGTACAGAACAACTGTGACCCATGACAAGGAGGTAACCCCTTGACAACCAGAGTACTGAAGAATCGAGAATCTTCTGATCATCACCAAGTAGTTCAACCCCATTACAATAACTGGTGTTAGAAGACTGATTAAGAGATCCACTGCCACTTTCTTGAAGCTCTTAAGTGTGGGCAGTGCACTATCTGCTTTCAGTATCCTATACAAGTTGAACATCACCCCTGCAATGCTTGAACTTATCCCAACGTTTGCACCTACTTGAATTCTCACCATCACATCACAGTAACCAACACCATTGTACCGTGACTTGAAATCCTCACCACCCCATATGATGGCATCGATGAAAGTCTTTATATCCATTAACAGCAGCCAGCATATCAACGTTATCAGTGGTATGTTGAGGGCCTTTATGTGCCATATGAAAGGTGGAATTAACAACACAATGGCTATAGCAGCCATTGCTATGAGCGCAGCTTGGTATCCCATTCTTTCTAGAGTCAGTAGACGAGAGGTAGCGATCAAAAGAGCTGGGTTGGTTGTAGTCAATGAGACGATGGCCATCCATGTTTATAGTCTCTTCGCCTCATCAGCAAGAGTGGTGAGTTTTAGATCTATCCCATTGACTACCCAATACGGAAAGTTTTGATAACTTGCGTGGAAGAACATGTCATCATTGAGCCAAAACATGGACAGAAGATGGCATGACGACTCGAGCTTGGTCAATATAGAAACAGGACGAGCGATAATGTGCTGTGCTCTCGGCATCGCCGTTGGAAGGATTTTGGTGATGCTTTCGTCGACGTGAATGGTGGGAAGCATGGAGAACAACACACTACAGCAAGCCCCACAACTTCAAAGGTACTGTGCATTTGTATGAATATTCTATCTCAATGGGAAAGGTAAGCGTCTGTGGCTTCTCTGAACCAAGTGTATATAGTCCTTCTCATTTGCTTCTGTCAGTATTCCATGTCTGATGAGGAAGTCTATAAACACCACGGCACAGTTTGGCTTGAACATGCCCTTGTTAAGTTCCTCCAAAGCTTCGTCCAAGGTCATGAGAAAGAACTGTTCAGCTTCCATATCAACAGGGACAGGCACTGTCTCAGTGTCAAATGGTAGGTCAAAGATGTATTGAAACTCCGGCTGAACAAAACAGTCATCCTTGTCGTATACACCTGGTGTGACTTCGTAGTAATACGACATACAGCCAACAGAAACGATGTTGTCCTTCACAAATTGCTCATCCAGACCACCTTCCTCATAGCTCTCTTTGATCACGGTCTCCATGACCCCATACGGGTACCCTAGTCCACCAGCGATGGTGTTATCAAGCATCCCCGGGAAGGTCTGTTTGGTCAAGGATCTTCTGGGGATCCAGAACTCATATCCACCGCTCTTGGATACACCTGGCGGCACGTATCCATTCAAATGGATGCCATACATAACAACGCCCAATAACGGACAGAAAGACCTCTCGAGGTTCATATAAGGTACGTGCTCTGGGTAGTAGACGGTGTACAGTTCATCTCTCCAGCCTTTCAGCGATCCAATGGCACCCTGTGATCTCAATGATACGGCAACCTCGTTCAGGGCCCTGTCTCTGAGCTCAACAGTGTCCAAGGAGCTAGCAATGTACACCTTTTGGCCCTCCACGTGGAAAACCTCTGCGTAGTGCTTAAGATGAGCCGCCGTGAAGGGAGTGATGTACCCGATGACCTGTTCCCTGTCATGGGTATACAAGCTGTAGAGGACACTTGGCACCTTATCATAGGGGAAAGAGTCCAGATTCTCAACGATATCCAGCAATGCCATCTCGTATGACTCTCTGTCGCTAGTTAACGTATATCCTTGTATCGATAGAAGAAGCAGTTGAACGAGTGATTTCTTCTCGGAGGTGGAAGCCTCCTCCGAGCACCGCTGATACGACGGCCTACGCTCTCAGTGATATATTACGTGTATTGTTTTCCCTGTGGTAATTAAACAAAGAACATCAGCGATGTGATTCCAAGGACTACGTACACTACTCTCATGTCGAGCTTGAAATCCGCTGTAGGACCGGCGGCAGCACCGCTTTTGCTCGTTGAAGTAGCGGATGAGGACCCCGTTGAGGACCCCGTTGTGGTGGTGACGTCGTAACCTGTGTTTGTTACAGTGGAGAGGACTCTGTCGTAGTCACCTTCATCAGACGAAGCGCCGGAGATCCAAGAGTTAACGCTGGAGCCGCTGATGGTGGCGTTGAAGGAAGTGCTATTAGATAAGAAAACACTGACGGTACCGTCGGAGTCAAAGACAACACCACCGCTCATGACAGAGTCTGTATCTCTCAAGATCCAGCCTTGTGCCTGGATACCGGTTCCAATATCACCGGTTCCTTGGAAATCGTGAATTGTGGTGTATAGATGGTCGGTCTCTGTCCCGTTCATTACTTCAAAGATATCAAATTCACCACAGCCACTGGACCAGCACGAACAGTTTGTGTTCGAAGGGTATTGTGCGGTTCTTGGGATGTGTGCGTTCAAGAGCCAGATAGCTGGCATGTCGTAGTACTCGATAGATGTGGAGTTTTTGCCCGTAGCTGAAGGCATGGTGAACTCGAACAAGAACATCTTTGTTTCACCATAGAACCCGTGATAAGCTGGAATGCCATCTCTATACACACCGCAGTCGTTGTCGAAGCCTGACTCACCACATGTGATGTTTGAGAAGATGGAGAACTCATCGTCCGATTCGAGCTGGTTGTTCTCCTCCAGAATTGTTGATGATGAGGCCGCTGCCGTACCGTTCGAACCGGCATATGTGATTGCGTTACCGAGACACTTGGAATTATCACCATTTGGAGTCAAGAACGTCACGTTCTCAGCAATGGCATCAGCCCCGCTGTAGTAGGCCAACCTGGTCCACTCAGCAGACGAGCTCTCACCGGTGGTGAAGCTGTCGGCAACATAATACCCAAAGCTCTTCAAAGATAGCGGTCCTCTAAAGTGTACCGAGACCTCATCGTCAAGCGGCGAGTTCGGCCCGCTGAAAAGGGTTCTATCGTTCATGCTGGCCAGCTCACACTGGCAGTCGCTCGACGTGTCCAGCTGTGCAACGTGTCTGAAATAACCTTCAAATCCAAAGTTCTCAAACCCAACAACCCCGTACTCATCGTACAGTGCCGACTGGTCTGCAAGAGCAACAGAGGAGATGAGCCAAGAGCAGAGCGCTGATTGTAGTAGTTGCATCTTTCTCGGCTGTTTTCGAATCCAAGCGAGCTGATTGATCTCTTAAGCAGGTGTTTCCTCGAGAATCAAATACAACGATACACAATGCTGACAATCGTACTGACAACTGTAAACAAGGAAAAGATCAACTTTTATATACAGAAGCTACAAAATACCAGCAGGAAAAGGCCTAAGCCCACTGTATAGCCCACTTTCCTATTACGTCTGCTGCTGCTTCGGCTGTTGCAGCCGTTGCCCGCGAAACAGACTCGAGCCCTAAGCTTTCAACGGCAGATGCAGGCTGTGTTCAAAAGGGCAAAGGCGTCAGCTGCGTGTGGGCTTTGCAACGACGCTTTCGACATGGCTTGATGTGTTTTCATACATTAATGATGAGCTTGGTTTGTTTGTTCGAGCTGGACAGGTTGAATTGGGCATTGGGGGTCTGGAGGTGATGTGACGAAGTGACGAAGTAGTTTAATGATCGCGTTGGCATTGTGTGGACAAAAAGGTGGGCTGAATGTACAGTGTGCAGTCTCATTTTAGGTGCCACAGGGAGGGAGACAGTCGAACGTGATGACGTGCAAGAAGCAGAGAGGTGGTATCATGCTTAGGTCTGGATATCGATCAATTGGAGGCGATGAGCGAGAGTGAAACGGTTGGTGTCCTGAGGTCTCGCAGCTCACAGTATCATAATCAACAGCCACAGAAGAACCGCATAGAGAAGCAGTCCCAAGAAGCTCCATCCGCAGATTCGATCGTATCGACGGCCGGTTTCACAGTGCTGTTTTATGACACCGCCGACCAGCGAATCATCATTCAACTCCACAGAGAGTGCGATCTCATCTTTGTACGCCCATTCAATACTCTCGCTAAACTTGTACTGTGAATCGTCTTTGAAGGAGGCCACGAATAGCAAAAGGTTGTAGACCCACAGCAACGGACATACCGTTCCGTATAGCAAGTTCTATTGCGTTCGTTCACGTTAGAATCGATCGTATACATGTATGAATGAGAATGTTATAACTTACCCTCTCCACCTTCTCATGACCATTTCTCTTGTATACGCACCTGTCACAATAACAGTAGGTATCTTTGGGAGATTGCTCCTCTAGCTCACTGTAGGATGGAAGTTGTTCAACTTGACCAAATTCAACATTGGAGTCCATGATATTTTGCCCATATGGAAATCAAATACACTTCTGTCATTTGTATAGTTCATGATCAAATACATTCTTGTGTCTCCTTTATATCACCTTTTGAAATCATTCAGTATTATAAGTATGTTAATGACTAAATTTGGAGGTATCACATCACACTAAAAAAAATTCCCGATTTGGGAAAGCACAATGGAATCTCAAAAACGATTTCATAATGTGTGGATGTCTAGGAATGATTGCTTGCAATACAAGAACGTTACATTCATAAAACAGTACCAGATCGTTTTATTGAAGACGTGTTACGTATGTGGTTTCTTCCTCGAGCCATCATCGTCATCTAATGTACGCTTGTGATGCTTCGACCGGTACTTTTCAAGGAATTTCTCCATGTACGACTCCGTGAACATCTTCACTTTCTTCCTCTTTTCAACATCCATCTTTTCTGCTGGTTTTCTAGACACATCTTTCTTATACTCCTTATCAACCAGAATATGCGTGATGTCCCTACCACATTCTCTAACGTTGTCTTTACCAATCTCATCGACGTACTTCTTCAACATGTTAGGCACCTCTTTCGCAAAATAGTGTGACCATCTCTTCTTGAACTCGGTCTCATCGTATACCTGAGATTGTTTCGACTTTTTCAGCCTGTACTCCTCTCTCTTACGGGCTTTCTCCTCTAAGAGTCTTTGCTCATGTTCCAACTTCTTTTGTTTATCCTCTTCTAGCTTTTTAGCATCTTCAATGATTTGGTTCAATTCATCTTGTTCCTTGACCTTCTCCAAGTATTTTGAACGCTCCTCTTGAGCCTTCTGTCTCTTTGCAGCAACTTCTCTACCTCTATCAAACCCATTTCTCTTCGGCTTACCGTTATTTTCGAGAGGTTCATTCCAAGCTGTTTCTTTGGTATCCGCGTTGTAGTAGTAAACAGCACCATTTGGATCACTAGTCGCATACCAACCTTGTTTCCAATAACGCTTTCTCCACGTCTTCTGAATAGTGAATTGCTGTTGCTGTTGGTCTTTCTCTGGGGATCCGGAGCGTGAGGTTTCTTGGGCCCTTTCACGTCTTCTATCATCCAGATAGAACTTCTTCCTCTTTGTATTGCTCTTTGAGATTTTAACGTGGTTTTTGAATGTGCTCCACTCTTTCAAAAGCTCTTCACAACGCTTCTTCACTTCCTTAGAATCAGTTGTTTCGATGAGCTTCTCAATGATGGGTGTTATGTGAACTTTGTTGAGATAGTCTTTCGATACAACCCATTTCTTCATAATGCTTAATAAACGAAGTATCATTGATTCTTGCACTTGGAACCAATTTTTATCCGACTTGTCATAGGTAAATTTGAAGATTCTGCCAAATGCTTGGAATCCGTGGGAGTATTTTGCCTTAGAGTGAATTGCATCAGATGATAGCTCTAAACGTTCAATCAGCTTATCACAGACCGTTTTATCCTCAACTTGTAAAAGAGCACCCATCACTTGATGCACTTCAGTAGCAACAATTCCCTGCATGACTAAGCCCTTCACGAAGTCCACATTGATATCTGTAGTCTTCACAAGCTTTTGACCTTTCTCCTTCATCAATTTCAAGAACTCTTGTTCATCTTCAACGCTTGAACCTAAAGCTTGTGAGATCAACTGTGGTAGTAGTGAAGCAGCATCTGTCTGTGTCTTACCACCGATAAAGCCAATACAGTTACGTTCACCACAATGACAAGGTTGGGCATTTGCACCGTATCTATCAACGTTATAGTTAAAAGTCAGTTCTTCACCTTGTAGGATTCTTCTCTTTGCAAAAATACCCATTTTGAGCTTATCACCGACAACCCATTTCTCCACATAACAATTTGGATTACAAGAGTGATTACAAAATCTACCCAATGAACCCTTTCTTGTAGCATCAATGAACTCGCCCTTCTGTAACATCATAAAATAGAAATGTCTCAGTTTCAAACGGTCGTACTCAATCATTCTCGTCTTAAAAGTCTTTTCATCAATCACTTCACCAATGTATTCATACACTAGAGTATCAGGTTCTAGCATGCTATCTGCACGTAGTCCATACCCTTTCATCTCTGTTTGTATCACTGTGACTTGGGCATACTGCTTTCGCTGTAATCTTTGATTGACACAGCCTACACCACAAGAGCCTTCTCCACTGATACATTCCACTTTTGTACCTCTATTGATACAGTCATCGTCATCACACGCGTGATTGACACCATCATACCAATCTTCTTCACACACACAGGTCATTGGCTCTTGGCCACTTGAACCAAGGGATTTGTTTTGATAGGTACATTGGTCCAGCTCACTATAATTTTCCCTAGCCTCCTCGGTCTTATCTGAAAGCTCCAAGAATAATCTTATGCCATCCGGCACCTTATTCTTTATCTGTACTTGACGGTCAAAGTGTTCCTTTGATTTGAGCTGTTCAGATTCAGTCAATGTTGGTTCAAACGCTTCAGAATCAGAACGCTGCGACCTTTGAGAGTCATAATTATCCTCATCAGACTCCATGACTTCTTCCCTTATAGATGTGTTGTCTCTCTCTCGAGTAGTTCTCTATCACCAGGGACGATTGAGAATGCCAATATAATCAAATACGGTCTCCTTTCCCCTCAAAACAAAATGAAGGTAAGCAAGAAGTGGAGTCAATAGTAAAAGTAAACATCAACAAACAGTAAACACATTGAAAAAAAAAGCTTCGACACGTCCAAAACAATTTCGTCCACAGAACTGAGCCTCCTGCCCATACACCTGGACACCTAAACACCCGGACACCTGAATTCTGGAGGTCTCAAGAGGTGCATAGATCACATGACCACGCGAGAACCGGGGTATAGATTATAAAGAGGCACCATGATACTAATAAAAATAGCAAACCTGCCGTCAAATCTCCCCAAAGTGTCCCAGACAGTAGCTACTACTCGAGCTAAGTGATGTACAAAGTATGAGTTTGTAATCTTCAATCCAGCCTGAGATATAACCATTCATAGTTTGTATGGTATAATCAAAGAAATGGCACAAATTTGCTTATTAGCATGGTACTAATGTAGAATATATGGAATGATGGTAACGAAAATAGCGGATTGGGATTGTGATCCCCCCCCCAAATTATATCAGTCAGTAGCTAAAGCTCCAAGAAAAACATATACCAAGTATAAGCAAGTAACCATTAGTACTTCCTGAGTTATTACCATCCAAACAATTGGTAAGAATGTCAAACAAAAAGGTCATAAATCTGCTTATATCTCAACAACAAAATAAAATTGAGGAACACTAACAAGTCAGGCTGTAAAAAGAGATCTATATAATCATATATATAGACTTTTGACTTTATGAGATCGGTGGCTCTTCGAGAAGAGTTCGTCCCATTTTTTTCTCCTTTTTTCAATATTATTCATTCTGGTTCTTCGTGATCCCATTAATTGTAGAAATGTAAGGTTGCATTAAGCACATAAAGGACAATATTAATATTTTCAATACCTAACACGACTTATGTTAGCATCACTCTAATATTGATACCAAACACTCTTTCAATCGTATGTACGAGATCATTATTTTATCAACGAAGAGACAAGACATAGAGTTAATACCCGACTGGCCGCACAGCGTGAGTCTACTGCAAAGGTAGCGGAGCATTACAGGTCAACCAGTACTGGTGTTAGTATACTGTAATTTTGGTATTAGTGGATTCATTAAATGCATATGTATAGTTTAGATGTGATGTATATGCTACTTGGTGCATTGTGTGTCAAGATTAGGTAGCTCAGATCTGAGACAGCAGCGTCCTTACCCTTTGCATCGACTCCTGTGATCCATCACAGTCTCCAACACTGTCCAATACTTTGGAGACTTTGTCGAATGCAGCTCTATCCACATACGAGCTGGGTTTTCCGTTGGTGTATAGCCTTCTGATCGTTGGTTTATACGTTCCGAGGTTATCAATGCTTTTGTTGATGACAAACTCCCTAATCTCACGGGCTCTCAGAGACACAAATATTGTACGTGTTTCTTCGCAGTTGGCCTCCAACAAATCGTTTCTCATGGTGTTAATGATCTTCGTCTCCAAGTCCTGTGAAGGTGGACACGCTTGCAATTTGAAACATGGTGTGAACTCTGAGATATATCCACATAGAGGTTCAAGGGCAACCGTTCTTCTGCGTTCATGTTCATACTCTGATGTCAAATCATCATATTGCACATTCACCACCGAGACGGATTTGATAGGGTCATATTCAAGTGACGTTGTGATACAACTCGTACTGTTATCCATGAGCTGTAACAGTTCATTTCGATATTCATTTAACCGTTCAGATTTCGTCAGAGGAGAACAAGAGTCCCCAACTGACATAACATTAACAACGTTCCTTCCGATATGTGGCAACTTGGGCATAACCCTCTTCAGTTTACCCATGTTCTGTGTGAGGTCAAAACTCGACATTGTTCTCGGTAAAGAATTAGGAAGGGGTTGTTGACATGGAGTTGTTGTTGTTGCAGTAGTTGTGGACCAAGGATATTCATCATACTCCATCTTCGGCGATGGTGTATGGTAGCCGTGTATGGAATTTGTCATCGATGAAGACGTTGAATCCATTGAATTTTTCCAGTTTTGCAACATGTGGAAGCCTCTCGATAATGATGACGAGAAAGAGTTATGAGACTGTAGCGAGGATGATAACTGAGCAACAGAACTGGAGGATGCCATCGGTTGAATCATTGAAGGTCTTGAAATGGGTGTCATTGTCGTTGTCGTTGCGGTGGATCGTGAAGGTGTTATGCTAGGAATTTCCCAACCTTTGCTAATTATTGATGGCGTTGAAGGTGAACCCCTCGTTGTTGCAATATACTGTGGCGATACCGGCTCGTCCCTCTTTGGATTATGCCTCTGGATGCCTTGAGTAGCATCTTCGAGAGTTGTGTCGATATTTGAAGCAGAGGAGCTAATCTTTAATTCCGGGTTGTATGGTAGAATTCCGCTTATGATGAATATCAACTTTTGAACCACTATTGGATTGATGGCCATGATCACTACCCTAACAACATTATTGGAGTTTGCGAGAGAAATGTCATCTTTGATGCCGTTGACCACAGCGAGCAGGCTTTGCAAGAATTTGGTTCCTATACAACCCAATCTTGCACCGTCTTTGATCTCTATCCAGTTATTAACTTCAAAACACCAATCTTGGAATATCGAATCGAACTGAGTGATCCCCAATAGTATCCGTGGGATTGAAACTAAGTTTTGTAATGAGATGATTGCTTGTTTGAACAAGATTGCAATATCAAGGTAATTCCCTTGTTGTTGTTTCTGCAGCACATGGTTTTCAATGAACGAGGTTTTTATAAGGGCGATGTGATGTATCAGCTGTTTCCAGTTCGGTATGATACATTGTGACAGTTGTTCCTGGTTGACAGGTATGACAACCGCAATGGCAAAGTTCAATTTGGAGTGTTCAAACTGTGTCGATAGCAGTACAGATTTCTGTAAGCCCGGAAGGGAGGACAAGACGTGCAGCTTAACCCTGCCTCTATAATGGAAGTCTTGGTGTATTGGGTTACCAAACATAAAGTCCAGCAACTCCGAAATCTCATGCCTATAATCACATTTCTTCGCCACGGGGTCATCAAAATGGTGATCCCTGGAAGAGTCGTACAGCACCTTATGGTTATCCCTGTTGATGATCTCACCCTTATCTTGTACCAGTACCATTCTAAAGCTATACGGATGTAGCGGGGTGAAGTTCAACTGGTTTGGCGTACCGTAAAGTATTGTTTTGGAGTAGGAGTCGTCATTGGGGAACGGTGATGTCTTGATATCAGAAATCGAGGACAAGTTCATGGTCATCATCTTTGTGCTCAAACTATTACCAGAGGGGGCGCTATTACTCCTTGTACTACCAGCCTGCGGGTCCATTTGCTCAACGGAGCGACCGTTGAATAAACGTCCGAGCATCTCCTTGCCTCTTTGCTATCACAGTCAAATGTGCTTCCTTGTCCGTGTGTGTGTGTGTGTGTGTGTGGAAAGAAACGAAGAGGGAACAACGAAATCACAAGGTCATGGACATCTGGTTCTCCTGAACTTTGTTATGAATATAGTGTATGGTCGATGAAGTCGGTTACCAGTGCTATCGTCTTTAAAATAAAAAGAACCAGATATGTAGTCGAGTGAATGTTAAGGTGTATAATTATAGAAGTTTTGAAGTTACGGAGTGTTTACATCGAATTTCAGTGCAAAGTACCTTAAAGTCTTTGTGGTCATTCCGCGACAAACTCCAACGAAAAAACGCCTGGAAAGGTGTGCCTTAAAGCCTGATCTGACCAACTTCCCCGGCAGCCGGATTCCCTCCCCCCTTCTTACAAATAATTAATTCGCGCTATATAGGCATGTGCTAAATTTGATCAGTTGAGAGGAGCACTTTGGGCCTTTTTCTTCGGTTTTTTTGGAAGCACTTAGTCTTTTTGGTTCCAGGCCCAGGGCTTTTTCCATGGACATTTGGCAGACCACTTCGAAATGGTCAAAATTGATCTAAACGAATCTTGACTTTAACGCATGGAAATTATTGTCCATGCATGACCGTCAAGCTGAATCCCCCACCAATGTAGCTGAAATTGTAACTGGCTAATGCTTTTTATTATACGAGGCCCTCCACCTGATTGATCCAGAGAGGACACCATACACAAAGTCTCGTCCCCAAAGACTGTCTGTCGTACAAGCACTTCGTACCTTTGTCCGATGCACGGGGACGCCTACTCATGCATGGTCGTTAACAGTCGGAGTTGAAGGGCCCAGCTGCGATTCACCTTTTGAATTGGTCGTCGTTTAGCCCATACGCAGCTACCGTACACACGCAAATGTCCATATCCTGATATAAAAGAGGTTGGTGATCACGTAGACCACGAAGGACCGATCAGCTGGAAGCAAACATAGCCCAATGGACAAATTCATAGAGAGAGGACACGCCAGAAGAGCAGGCGGTGTTGAAAACTACTTCTGTATCCTTCAACGTCAACGTATATATAAGAACTTTGTTCTTATCGGGAGATTCAACGAGCCAATCTCCAAGGACTTGATCTCATATGCCTTGCGGAAGCTACTCTTATCGTATCCTATATTGGCGTGCTCAATCGTCACCACGGATTACTCAGATTTAACGGTACCACGTCCCGATCATGACTACGTGAAAGTGATGGACATGATCACATTGCAGGACGTGATGATGGACCTGCCACAGGAGATTGTCAACTGTAAGGACACTGAACAGCAGTTGAAGTTGTTGAATGATATCACCTGGGAGTACGGAGACGAGACTCCTCTGTGGAAGCTGGCAATGCTGGATGACAGGACCCTGTGCTATATATCAAACCACATCCTCTCGGATGGCACCACTGCAAAGAATTTGTTTGATAAATTGCAACAGTTGTTCAACGAATATGACCCGTCATCAACTGAGCTTCCTCCATACATCGTGGACTACTCGGCGGATTTTCAATCCATACCTCCATTACCAACGGCAATCGATGGTCTCTTGAACTACACGCCTCCATTATCTTTTCTTCCAGGTTACCTTTTGAACGTTTTGACGATTCGTACCTTGTGTTTCAAAGGAAAGACTTCGACGAGGGATGATACTCATTCTTACAGGGTCATACGCGTCGATTCTAAGCACGTTGAGTCAATCAAGAAGAAGTTGAAAGAACACAATGTCACCCTGACACCTTACTTGTTAACGGCAGCGTTGAACGCAATGTATACCAATGTCTTGAAGGACACATGGCTGGGTCTCATGGACGTTGTCATCCCATGTAACTCTAGACAGTTCCTGCCAGACAACAAACGTCTACAGGACTCTCAGTTATTCGGGTCCATCACTGCGGGCTCTCATCTCTGGTATCCACCTTTGAAACAGCTCTCATGGGCAAATATAAACTATACAAATGGAATCTTCCAGTACTGCAGAGCTGCAAGACACTACTTGTATGGAATGGGGATTTTGTTTACTGACTTCATGACGAAGAGAACCAACCTAGACAAGCTGATTGGTGATGCCACAATGAATCAAACAAGGGGTGGTTTGAACTTCTCCAACATTGGTGTTATCCCACAGTACCCGAGCGAGAAGTATTCACTTGAAGACGTGATATTTGCGAAGAATTCACATGGTACTATCAACGCCTTCTCGCTGAGTGCTTGCTCCACTTCGAACGGGCTGACACTGGTCTTTACCATGGCAGATGGCACTGTTCCTAAGGAGAAGTTTGATCAAATCGCAACCACGCTAGAGGCAAATATACTGAGCTTTGCATAGGCACTGATACATATCAAGCTCTATGTATATTAGCATTATTATTATATTCTTATTATCATATTCACATTTCAAGCTTTGTAAAGTTTGCACCACCAGATGGAGGCACCTGGAGCCAGTTCTTCGAGTCGTACTCTGCAACTCCGTCAATGACATGGAATGCATACGCGTATCTCGAGCTATTGCTCAAGTTCAAGTTACTTCTATGCAACACGGAGTTGTGGATAAGCACAAGGGAACCCTTTGGACACTCAACCAGCTTGTAGCCTTCTTCCGTGTTTTCGTACGTCTCTTCCTTGTCTTCATCGACAGAGATGAACTCAGTAGTGACGGTGCCATTGTCCAGGGTCTTTCTAACAAATCTCTTCACTATCGGTGTGGTCTTATGGCTTCCAGGCAAGTAGCTCAAACACCCATTCTCAATGGTGCAGTCCTCCAGTGCAAACCAAAACCCAACGGCGGTTTGCGGGTTTGTATATAGAAACACACCATCTTGATGCGATGGAACCTCACCACCAATCTGAGGCTGTTTGCAGATAATCATACTTTGGAGCACACGGGGGTCCTTAAACCCCAGCTTTTGAACAATCTCGACGTTCTCAGGGGTGATTGTGACGTCGTGGAAGAGCTTATCCTTCATGTGCAACCCGTGCCCAATCTTGTTTATGGCCAGGGTCTTTGGCTTGATGAGCTGATTCTTCTCATCAAACGCTCCGGGCTCCAGGAAGAAGGACACCTTGTCAGAGCTCTCCAGAAAGTAATTATCCCCAACGTGTGACTCACCAACTTTCGATCCCGTGGTGAACTTGGTCAGCGGGTGGCTCTTGATGTCAAAGTCCTCGATGAGCTCATGCGTATGCCTCATGAGCTCGCAAACCTGTTCCTCCGACAAGAAGTTCTTGATGCACAGACATCCCTCCCTGTTGAAAGTATCAACTTGCTCCTGTGTGAAAGTCATTGTCGCCTCTTCTTATGTATTTTCAGTCCAATTCAGGAGCTTCTGCTGAAATGTTGATGTTTGTTGATTAGATTTCGTACGATAAAACGATTTGGGTGCGCAGGCTCGCTCTCCGCTGCCAAACGAGAAAAAAAAACTCGTCCGAGACGCTCGAGAATTTTTGTAGGCGGGCCAGCACAAAATTGATCAACAACAGCATCAACATCAACGACAACAGCATCAACAACGGCAAGAACAGCCGGGCTTATCATCACAGACCGTGGAGCAACGCTGAAGGAAACACACCGCGACGTCGACAATGGACTCCACAGTGAAAGAGCTGATACGATACGTCTCCCGAGGATTCTACGGAAGACCCTATGTCCTTATCTTGGACGCTGTTCTGGTACACTCTGTGTTGTCGGAGGACGACCTGTCTCACCTACTGGGGATCCAGAGGAAGGAGCTGCGCTCGCTGTGCAACAAGCTGATAGATGATAGGCTGCTGAACATACACGTGCAAAGAGAAGAGGGCATGAACGGCATGCGTCCGACTACAAAGACGTACTATTTCATCCACTTCACAGAGGCCATTGATGCGGTGAAGTGGAAAGTCCATCAGGTTGTACAAGGGGTTCAGCAACACATCAAGGCGGACTCGTCTCCACAAGGGTATATCTGCCCCATATGTAAGACGAAGTACTCACAGCTGGATGCGGTGGCGCTGTTGAACTTTGAGAAGAATGAGTTCATCTGCTCCTTGTGTAATGAGGTGCTGGTTGAAGACGACTCCGGCAAGGTGGCGAAGGAGAATCAGCTCAAGTACTCGAACCTGATGAAGCAGCTGGAGCCTCTGATCAACTACCTCCGTAAGATCGATGAGCACACCATTCCTGAGAACAACTTTGCCACATCGCTATCGAAGATGGTGCCTGCGGTGGCTTCCACAACGGCGTCGTACACGGTGTCCAACTTCAGAAAGAACACGAGAATGTTTGACAGAAACTCGTACCTCAACAACGCTTCCTCCATGGTTGCCGGAGCTAGATCTCAGGCCACGTTGCACGTCAACATATCTGCTGATGGTGATGATCTACAGAGGGAGAAGCAGGCAATTGAGCAGGAGGAGAAGCGGAAACAAAACGCATTGCCATCATGGCACGAGGAGTCCACAATTGGTAAATCTCTTGGTAAGCTGGACCAAGACGAAGGTGAAGAGCCTGAGGTTAAGTTGGAAGATGCAACGGCAGCGACGACAGATGCGAACCAGGAAGCTGCCGTAGAACAAGAACAGGATCAACATTCAGAGGTTACCGATACTGGTGCGTCGACATCCACTACTGCCAATGCTGTTGAACCTGCTGGTGAAGTTGATAGAGAGGCACAGGAGGCATTGGCTGCATACTATGCACAGTTGGATCAAAAGGCTAAGGAGGATGCAGATGAGGAGGACTTTGATGAAGATTTCGACGAGGATGAAGAGTTTGATGATTTTGAAGACGTTGACATCGGTGAGAACGTAGCAACAAACACAGCACAAACTCTAGAGAACCAGACGAGCCAAGAAGTCAATGACATTGTTGAGGAGATTGAATTTGACAGCGATGAGGAATAAGACATCTATGGGCATCTACAGGAGAAAGCGAACAAAATACATACGCAACGAAGCCACAACAAGACCAAACATGAAGACGTATACTTAATCTATGTCCAAAAAATGCACCATTTCATCAGACTCTTCGTGGAGACCACCTATGGAGTCGCTCCTATTCACGTAGTATATATCTCTAATTAACCATAATCCACAGGATAAAGAACACCAGAAGAACACTGAAGATCTTGAGATATAGCCATCTGTTATTGCTAATGTTGTTGAAATACTTCAGAAGCTCCCTCTGCGCGCCAACAATGTTCATGTCGATGTCTTCGACGTTGCTGTCGATACGCTGAACCTGTTCACTCTGCTCATTAACCATAGTGGCCAGCTGCTGGAACAGTTGACCCACCTGGTTGATCGACGATTCGATCGTTTCCACTGCAAGGTTACGGTCCTGGAGGTACTCCTGGCCTTGTTCCTCCAGCAGTTGCATCTGTTGATCTTGCGGTAATGACAACAGAGCTTCATTCGCAGACGCGTGTGCTCCGGTATCGAACAGGAACGGGTTATCTGCCGTGGTCTGCTGCACCAGCTGTGAGTTCTGTAGCGAGGAAAAGAACTTCTCCTTACGTGATTTGTTCTGCAATTCCGTCTTTTGTCTCGTCTCCAGCACTTCCTTGAAGTTACCACTGACGTTTCTCATTCTCGTGTTCAGCAGCTGCACAACGTTGGACGAGTTCTTCTTCATGTCGCTATTCGCCATATCACCACCGCTCTTCAGGTACTCCTGCAACCCCTTCAGCGACTTCTCAATCTTGAAGATGTCCTGCTTGATAACATACGTCAACTCTGAGATCTCCACAGGGTTGTCATCAAACAGCGGCTTCTTCTTCGCCAACAGCGCCAACTTACCCAGAAGCTCGGACGTGCGCGAGATGTCCTTCGCAATCTCGGACGCTCTTATCTGGAACTGCGACTTGTTGATCTGTGGTTGTTGCTGTGATGCCTGCTGCTGCTGTTGTTGTTGTTGTTGTTGTTGTTTGGACACACGCTTGTTAAAGGATACAACACACTGCTGGAACTCCAACGTCCGGTCCTGGATGTTCTGTGGCGTGTGTGGTGCGTACATCGTGTTCTTCTGTGTTCAGCTCTTCACCAAAAGCTTCGTATTCGACCCCAAAGCGACTCCCCAGACGGCTTTTGGCCTTGTTCCCTTCCCTGTGGTTTCGGTATGAATTCGCTGTTGTTTGTGCCTGGCGGTGGTGTTGGAACCGTTGGGCGGAGGCGCTTTGCCTGGGAAACCGCACACACCGCGAAACAGCACACGCCGCCAAATCCGGGGGCCCATCGCCACCGGAAGTGCCTCGATAAAATTTTCCTACGCTCTTTTTTTTTCCCGCCGTGTTTGTGTCTCTCTTTGTGTTTTGTGTCGATGACCTGGTGACCACTCTCTTTTTTCCTTGTTTGGCTGCTTTTGATTGGTTGTTAACCACCAGCTTGCTTTCTGACCTGAGTGTTGACGATGTCGAAGAGAACAGCAGAGGAGACGAGCGCAGACAGAAACACGGCCTTGAAGGGCAGTGCGGGCGCCGTGCCAGAGACACATGCTGGCGTGGAAGGTGATGACGTTGAGATGGGCGAGTTCGAGGACCCGTACAGCGATGAGTACGAGTCTGAGGAGGAGATCATCGAGGTGGACGACCAGGACGATGATGGCGAAGGCGATGATGAGATTGCCGATGCGCAAGACGTGATTGCGAAGGATGAGGAGCAGGAGAAGCAGGAGGCGGAATCGACGCTCTACCTGCCACACAGATCCAGACCGCTGGGCCCAGATGAGGTTTTGGAGGCCGATCCGACGGTTTACGACATGCTGCACACGGTGAACCTGCCATGGCCATGCCTCACGCTGGATGTCCTGCCGGACCACCTGGGCGACGAGAGAAGAGCGTTCCCGGCATCTGTGTACCTGGCGACCGCTACACAGGCGCAGAAGAAGAAGGACAACGAGTTGATTCTGCTGAAGCTGAGCCAATTGAGCAAGACGCTGGTGAAGGATGAAGATGGCGACGACGACGACGACGACAACGAAGACGAAGACGCGTACGACGGCGAACCTGTGATGGAATCCGAAACCTTACCACTACGTGATACGACGAATAGAATCAGAGTCTCACCACACGCTGCATCCACTGGTGAGTACTTCACTGCGACGTCAAGCGAAACAGGAGAAGTTCTAATCTACGACCTCAGCCCACAGTACAAGTCGTTCGACTCGCCAGGCTACACCATTCCAAAGGCTGCAAAGAGACCTATCCACACGGTCAGAAACCATGGTAACGTGGAAGGCTATGGTTTGGATTGGTCTCCATTGATCAAAACAGGTGCATTGCTTTCAGGTGACTGCTCTGGAAGAATCTTCTTGACCAACAGAACTAGTTCCAACTGGGTCACCGACAAGACGCCATTTACAGTGGACAATAACGAATCCATTGAAGATATCCAATGGTCCAAAGCTGAGCAGACAGTCTTTGCAACGGCCGGCACGGATGGCTACATAAGAATCTGGGACACCAGATCCAAGAAGCACAGACCTGCGATTAGTGTTGTCGGTTCCAAGACCGACATCAACGTCATCTCATGGAGTGAGAAGATCAACTACCTGTTGGCATCCGGTGATGATGATGGTAAGTGGGGCATCTGGGACTTGAGAAACTTCAAACCAGGGGCCTCGGTATCCCCAGTGGCTCAATACGATTTCCACCAATCAGCCATCACCTCTATTGCATTCAACCCTCTGGATGAATCCATTGTTGCTGTGTCCTCCGAGGACAACACCGTGACGCTATGGGACATGTCTGTCGAAGCTGACGACGAGGAAGTCAAGCAGCAGAAGAGTGAAACCAAAGAGCTGGAGGAGATCCCACCACAGCTGTTGTTCGTTCACTGGCAAAAGGACGTCAAGGAGGTCAAGTGGCACAAACAGATCCCAGGTGCCTTGGTTAGTACCGGCACTGACGGGCTGAACGTTTGGAAGACCATCAGTGTTTAACGTCTGTTTAATAATCAAAATGAGATATATTTGTCTGTAATATATAATAGAGACGTCAGTGTGGTTGTATGCACAATAAAATGTCCCGTGGGGGTTTCTCTGCATCAAAATTGGACATGTCTCCTTTAGCCATCGCACTTAGCCATCGCACTTAGCCATCTCACTTAGCCATAACATTCAGCAGAACAACAGGATCACCAGACAGAATATGATCACAGACCCACAGGAATTCTACAAGAAACTGGAGGACGCAGCGAGCTACACACGCTCAAAGATTGACGGGTTTGCGCCACAAGTGCTCATCATTTGTGGGTCTGGTTTAGGAGGGATCTCGTCGCTTATCTCCAACAAGATTGCGATTCCATATGGGACAATTCCAGGGTTCAAGACGTCAACGGTTCAAGGACACGCCGGAGAGTTGCAATTCGGGTTCATCGGGACCAACAGGGTCCCTGTCATGTGTATGGTTGGTCGCTTGCACTACTATGAAGGGTATGAGTTCGAAGATGCCACTTTCGGCGTCAGACTGGCAAAGGAGCTTGGGTGCGACACGGTGTTCGTTACCAACGCCGCCGGTGGTGTTAGAAAGGGGTTCAAGCCCGGCGATTTGATGGTCATTAGTGATCACATATACTTTGCCGGGTTCAGTGGATCACACCCTCTCCGTGGTCCCAACCTTGAGAAGCTGGGAGAGAGATTTGTCCCAATGAGCGATGCCTATGATCACTCCTTGAGAAAGACGTTCTTCGACAGCGCCAGAGCTCTGGGAATCACTAGAAGTATCCATGAAGGGACCTATTTCTTTGCAGCAGGGCCTACGTTTGAGTCTAGGGCGGAGGTTCGTGCGATCAGAACCCTGGGAGGTGACTCTGTTGGAATGAGTACCGTTCCTGAGGTGATCGTTGCAAGACACGCAGGCCTGAGAGTGTTTGCACTCAGTCTCATCACGAACTCATGTGTCGACACACCAGCTCCTTCTGCGCTGGAGGATGATCCAGTGGCGATGGATGACGGCATTGCATCTCATAAAGAAGTTTTAGAATACGCCAACGAGGCCTCAAAGGACGTTGAAAGAATTATTCAACATGCAATCAACAGTCTTTGAGCCCGTTATACAGATTATAACTTAGATAGATCTAATGCATCCATTCATTTTGTTTCCTCACTATTAAATCAAACGAAAGGGACCGAGACATTATTCGTCAATTTGACCAGCACTCTCCCACTTCCCATCAACGTTTTCTCTCCACAGTGTCACTCTGTTATCACCACCAGAGATTGCCAGAATATTTCCAGACAAACTCCAGCTTGCTCTCCAGACAACGTCTGGGAACTTCTCCTCCGTGAGGAGTTGTTTCTTCCAGACGGCACCTGGTTGATCCTGTGTCCAAATGATCACAGTGCGGTCTTGTGAAGCAGAAGCAATGTAAGAGCGGACAAGCACCGATGGTGACCATGCAACGTCTCTAACCCAGTCGGAGTGTCCTTCCAAGGTGTGTTCCAACAGGTAGCTCTTTGTCTCTGGAGAGTACTTCCAGATCTTGACCAGGTTATCGCAACCACCAGAGACAAACCTACGTTCGTGTTGTTGCTTGTCAGTGGTATCAACGGCAGATGACGCAGCGACAGGTGGCGCCCAGGTGGCAGAGTTCACGCCAATGGCGTGTGCATTGTCAACAACGGTGGATGCTGTAGTACCGTCCTCCTTGTACTCAACAATGGAGATCCTACCATCAGAGGACGTGACGAGCAGCAGAGCGCCGTATTCATGAGGAGCCCAGGACACACTATTCACGCTCGCATGGTGCACCGCATGCTCTGAGATTATTGACCATCTCCCTTGGTCCTCCTTCCAGATGAGCACCTTACCGTCATAGGACGCAGATGCTAAGATAACACCAAACTTAGGGTGTGCCCAACTGACCTGCCAAACCGGACCGTCGTGTCCTCTGAGCGTCTCGAGAAGCTTATGACCCTCGTCTGAAACCTCAAAGATCTTGATGGACTTGTCGGACGAGCATGTCGCAAGACGCTTCCCGTAGTAGTCCAGGACTGCGTCGTGGATCAAGTCATCATGGGCGTTGCCGATGGTGACCTTGGACGATGTTAGTAAACACAGGATCATAACAGAACACAGACACCTCTAAATCAAAGGAGTGGATGCTGTCTGGCGAGACACGGAGGCCAGCACGTGAAAACATACCATATTGGAAGTGTTACGGGTGTGTGTGAAGTTCAATTGACAAAGAGAGATTCCGGTTTCCCAAGCTAACGTTAAAGGGGAGGAGTTTCAGTCCGTTGTGTTACTGTGTTGTTGATGCTCTCGCGCTGGCCCGTCCCCCTACGTGTTGGCCTCGGTGGTCGTTGTGGGAATTTTCCGTGGACAAATTGCGGTGCTGCGCGAACCAGACAGGTTTGCGCCATTCCGCGACAATTGCCCGATTCAGCGTTTGTTAGTGGTTTGGCGCTCTCAAGGGCATCAACGCAGGTACTATAGCACGACAATGGTAACAAAAGGAATATGGATACTTGAGATTGGAGATAAATATATATATAATGGTGGATATGAACAAGCAGACACACACACACACACACGAAAAATATTCAAATATTTTATTAGAGTCGTCACGAGATGTCATAAACAAATAAAAAGAAGAAGAGTAGTAAAGCGTAGAGCCATGGCCATTCTCCAGAGAAACAAACAGGTCCATGTATATCCAGCTGTGCGAGTACCCGTCTTCCTCAGCACATTCCAAAAATGCCCCTCCTCCAATATCTTTTATAACGTTGAAAACTATAGTGGAAAACAATGCAACACCTTCATCGAGAAGAGCAAAACTCTCTCGCCTCGCCCCGTTTTAAATGTATGTAGTAATTTTAACCCTCCAATGAGAGACCCTTCTTGATCTCAGCAATGGCCTTACCTGGGTTCAAACCCTTCGGACATGTTCTTGTACAGTTCAAGATGGTGTGACATCTGTACAAGGACATTGAGTTTTGCAAGAGTTCTCTTCTCATGTGGGTGGCTTCGTCTCTACTGTCAATCAACCATCTGTATGCTTGCATCAACACAGCAGGACCCAAGTACTCTTGCTGATTCCACCAGTAGGATGGACAACTGGTGGAACAACAAGCACACAAAATACATTCGTACAAACCATCCAACTTCTTTCTGTCAGCAATGGATTGCAAGTTCTCCTTACCATCCTCTGGGACAGTGTCACGCTGGAGGTATGGCTGAATGGACTTGTATTGCTTGTAGAAGTGTGTCAGATCCGGAACAAGGTCTCTGACGACGAACATGTGTGGCAATGGGTAAATCTTTGTGTTCTTGCTAGTGTCGCGGTCAATACGGCACAAACAGGCAAGTGTGTTACGACCACCAATGTTCATGGCACAGGAACCACAGATACCCTCACGGCACGATCTTCTAAAGGTCAATGTGGCATCTTGTTCGTTTTTGATCTTGAGAAGGGCATCAAGAACCATAGGACCACAATCGTTCAAGTCAATCTTGTACTCTTGCAATCTTGGCTTCTCCTCCGGAGTGTCTGGTGACCAACGGTAAATGTTGAAGGTCTTGATGAGTGGTGCCTTTTCAGTCGTCGAGGCAAGACCACGGGAAAGGAGTGGAGTAACGGTAACAAAGCGCTTTGCAAACATTGCTTCTTGATTAGACTGGTTCAGAGTAAAACAAGAGAAGAGTGAGGGAAAGAAGAAAAAATTGAAGCCAATGGAAATAGTTTTACCTTTAACCATGGGAGAGCCTCCTCAACTGGCGTCTGCTGTGGTCATCGGTCCCGTAGTGCGGAAACGGTAGACCCAACACTTTTTACAGCGAAAACCTCCGGGGCAGAGCGTAAGCAAAACCCCATTTTCCGGGATTGTGATTGGCTCGGTTCATATTGCCTGCGGTGTAAGGATGTTGCTGACAATCAAAGACTTCCTGCACACTTTTAAATTTTCCCGCGTTTGTACAAGTCGTTTGCGCGACAATTGGAATCCAAATGTGTACACGGGGTACCAACCCACTGCCACACAAAAAAGTACTAGGGAAAGTATAAGTAAAATCAGGAGGTGGGCAATGGGGACCTGGCCGTATACGATTGGTTCAGCAGTATACAGAAATTGGCGGTGTGTAAATTTGTTGTTCAATGCGCACTAAGTGTATCACAATTGAGCCAATGTCGTCATGAGCCCGGAGTTTCTGACTTCCAAGATTGGGCGACATCAAACGTGATTCACCCATAGAGTCATACCCCAGGCACGCTTTTTCAACCTCTTGTACAGCTTTCTCATCGCTGTTACAAGGGAACTAAAATGGTGCGCGTGCCGGTGTTCCAGACGGGTTTTCACACCCAATAACGTGCGCCAACCGGAAATGATTACCCCGGTAAAAGTAGTGAAGCGCAGCCTATGCCAATTCTTCCTTTTTTGCTTAGCTTAGGCTCTAACATGTTTTAGACGTGGAGAAAGGGGGGAGGGGGTGGTGCTATGGAGAATTCACCCATTACAAAGGCTCAGCCATACTAGTTGCTGATTTGAGCGGTGACAATTGGGTACGAGGATTTTTTGGCATCGTGAGATTTGTCAATCTATGACTAAGGATTAGATCTACACCGGTTATCGGTGTACAGTTGATTCTTTACAGGCAGAGGCCTGTAGTCAACCATACCTTAGGAAACGGAGAGATGGGAAGAATATGTCTCTCTATGATTGACCTTTGGATCTTTGCATTTGGTGGTAATCTTCAAATGTGAATGCTCTTCAGCGAGCCTTCTGTAGTGGCCATAAACAAAGAGAGTGTACCCAATGCCCACACAACACATTGGATGTTCAACACAGCTTGTGTTGGACAGTGCATCTCATTGGTCACCACATGTGAGGTACTAGCAACGTGTAACCTCGGAGGGTATGGTCAAGCCTTCCAATATTGTCTTGCTCCAAGCCAATCTGTACTAAAGCACTTCTAAACTTGTCCCGATTTGAAGGACAGTGTGGTTGATTGGTTTTCTACAATTGAACAAATACCTCCGAATAGTTGAACAAAGTAGATAATCCTCACCAGGACGAGGTACAGAACAAAGTGAACCATGGCAAACAATCTTCTCATCCTCTTTAAATTTCCCTATGTGAGACGCGCTACCTTGTCGTGAAAACACATCAAATTTGGCCCAGCGCCGCAAACTCTGAAGAACCGAAAATCGCAAACAAACGAGATCTAAGGAGAGCTCATGTGGTGTCTGGATGATTCCAGGCGCACAGCTGTGAACGTTACGGACACCTCCACGAGGAATGAGAGGTGCGAGCACAGCAATGTAATCATCCGCATGAATAAACTGTGCTGTCCTTTTTACATGCTCACAAATGAGGTGAGAACATATCCGCTATAATGTTCATTGTCACCTTTTGAGCGTGCAATGTGTGCTACATCTCAAACCTTTGCTGCTGAATTTAACCAGCGTAACCACTATGAGACAAGAGGCGCAAAAAAATAAACGACAAACCATGCTAACAGCGCGCGCGTCAGGTGCCAAAAGCTTCTCTGTCATGTGTACGATCGCTGAGGAGAAGCAAGGTGAAATTCCAAGGATACCCTGAAATTGCAAAGACGTCCGACAAGAAAGAAGAGGCCAGAAAAAGGAAGACTGGAAAAAACATACAGTAGGAAAGCAATTCCATATTCTTCTACGTCCCCTTGTTTGTTGTCAATTCCTGCTCACAATTGTCTCCTTCAATTAAACACGAGCTCAAGTTAAAGGCACAAAACACAGCAATACACCAAGCAATGGTTAACTACGGTGAATGGATGCGCGATGTCAACGATGACACGCTGTTGTCAACTCTGTCTCTACCAGGTACACACAACGCGGCGGCCTGCCACACTGCGCTCCCATCAGTGCAATGTCAAGGCGCCAGTGTTAAGGACCAGCTGAACAACGGTGTTCGTTTCCTGGACATTCGTCTCTCCAAGAACATTCTTAAGAGTGACGAGGCTGACCAAAAGAACCTCATTGTGTGCCATGGCAAGTTTCCCGTTAAACTCTTGGGCAATGTGTACTTGAAGGACGTTCTCAGTGACGTTTTCAAGTACCTGGAGGAGCACAGTTCCGAAACTGTTATCGTTAGTTTGAAACAGGAGGGAAACGGGTCCTGGGACAATGATCAAGATGAGTTTGGCAATTTGATTTGGGACAAGTATGTCAGCCCAAACCACGACCGCTGGTACCTTGGTACGGACATCCCTCGCCTGAGAGACTGTAGGGGTAAGGCCATCTTGTTCCGCAGATTTGGCGTGAAGAACGAGGAGCGCAAGAACCAATTTGGCGTTGACGCTGCCTGGTGGAGCTACAACTGTACCCACGATGATCGTGGTGCCCTCCAGATCCAGGACTTTTGCGAGATTAGCAGCGTCGACGACATTGCAAAGAAAGCTGAGTATGTGAAGAGCTTATCCAAGGCGGCTGTTGAACACAACAGCACCAATCCGGGCGATGCAAAGCTCTTTGTGAATTTCTGCTCAGGGTCCAACTTCTTTGACCCGAACTGCTGGCCTTCCAAGGTTGCCCAAGGCTTGAACGAGCAAGGCATTGCAGAGTCCTTTGGCAAAGGAAGTGGGATTATCGTTTTGGATTACGCGGAGGAGTCAGAATGGAACCTGGTGAGGGAACTGGTTGACAAGAACTTTTGAGAGGAGCTTTTAACAAACGACAGTCAAACGAACCGGTTAATTGAATGAACCGGTTAATCGAAACACTTTGAAAGCTGTAGAACTGTCCAGAGGTGCGGAGCAGACCACCACACTTATCAAGGGTTCAACCGCTTACAGGCACCAACAAACAAAGCTGTGAGGCAGTCGCAAAGGTTTGTATGGGAAAGCGGTGCAATTCCTGCATAAGCTCTATGCGATCGAGTGGCTAAAGCGGATCAGTAGCACCACACAAAAAGAAATGAAGGCGGCAAAAGTGTGGATCTCCCACGTTAATTCAATGACCAACTTCCCCAGCCGCTGTGAACATGGTCAGAGTGTGGAATCTTAGCCACACCAAGAGGTGTTCATGAAAGTACGAAGAGTAATCACGTTCTTTTGTTCCATTATACAGCGAGTTAAAGAATATGTCCATTAAGTAAATGTGCCCGTCTCTGTCTCCTCCCCACGCAGAGCTCAGGCACTCAGAAACGTATTTTTTCCCGTTGTGGCGGGTGGCAGTTGCGTTTCCTCGATAGGCAGAGGCAAAAGTCTCTTTGTATTTTCGCCTTTTGTCTCAACCTCAGCTTTGTTGTTTTAGTCATCGTTCATGCAGAGAGGGACATCAAGTGCGAAAAGCGCCCACAGAGAGAGATTCTGCTTAAACGGTGCAGAAGCTCTGGATTCCACCAGGAGGTAAAAATTTCAGCTCCAGCAGAGCCAAAGAGAGCCCACGAGAACACACAGTTCATCAGCCCAATGAGCCCACCACATAACGCGTACCTGTAGAAGATCCGTAGTGTTCCAACCACCAAGTTCCCTCTGTTAAATCCGCCAACCTCCCCCCTCTGCTCTGCGCTGTGCTTTATTTTATACCCATTGCAGTGTGTCTTTTTCTTCTAATTCCGGTTTAATTTTGAGGGCCCCAACGCCCGCCCCCCTTCTGTACAGGATTTTTTTTCTTCTTTTACCCGTTTCCCACTTCTCTTCTCTTCTTTTTTCCCTTTTCCCTCTCTTTCATAGAAAAAACAGCAAGACATTCAACGAATATCGGACAAATCTCACACACAGAGTACACGTTTTAGCTCACTGCACACACTCTGTACCAGCTTCCTTTCACGTCAACAAGTTTCATTGGTTTAATCTCTGTACTTTGGTGTATTTTCTTTGGCTTTCCTTTGTCTTAATTCAATTCTGAGAGGGTGATCATACGAAACCCGGAAAAGTTTCTTGTGGAGTGAGTGTTTTCGAGGGAGGAAAAGAGCCCATATATAAAATTTTTGCTTGTTAGAGAAAGAACCCCCTGGATATCGGAACGATGGTGCTCATTGGTGGTGTCAAATATGCCTGCGAGCGTTGTATCAGAGGCCACAGAGTCACAACGTGTAACCACACCGATCAGCCACTGATGATGATCAAGCCAAAGGGCCGTCCTTCGTCACAGTGCAAGCACTGTAAGGAGATGAGAAAGTCCAAGAACTCGCACTCCACCGGGGCGTGCACCTGTGGCAAGAAGACGAACAAGGTTGCCGCAGTGACGAAACACTGTGGTTGTGAAGCTGGCAAACCGTGCCAGTGCCATTCAAAGAGAAGCACACAACGGAAGGCAGCAGCAGCAGCCGCAGCTGCCAATGGTAGTGCCGGAGGCGATAGCGTCTCATCGACGGCAACTCCACAGAGCTCGACTGGCGTCTCTGGCGTATCGCTAACACCGTCTCCGATCCCACTGGCTTCGAAGCCAACGGTGGGAACGGCCTCAGTGGCCACAACAGCGTCGTCGTCAACGCCCTTGTCAACGTCCATGCCAGCATCAACGTCAACGGCCAAGACCACAGGTGTCCGCCAAATAGGCATGGACCCGCTGAGCAACGCCAAACCTGTGTCACAGAGTACGAGAACAAGGGTTGGTGAGGTGAGCGTTCCCCTTGAGGAGTATATCCCACAGAAGAATGACGGCGTGGGAAGCGTTAATGACAAATTTCCTGCCTTCTTCCAGGACGTTCCTCTGCCGTTTGAGCCTGGCCATGGGTTATTGGATCTGTTTACCGATACGAGAAAGGACATTGGAGTGAAGCGCTCCATGTCTTCGGCATCAACACATTCGGAGGCGCCATCACTGAGCTCGAGACCCTCACAGAGTAGCATACACCATCCACACTATTATTCTCCAATGATACACAAACCCCAAAACCAATCACAGTCCAACATGCTCTTTGGTGGCATAGAGAGAAGAGATACGTCGGATTCGTTACGTGACGATGCTAGTATACACAGTGTCGAAGTGCTATCGTTGACACCCACATTCATGGACATACCTGACTTGTCAAGTGCTCCTGCTTCTTCATTCTTGAGAAAGAGAACACAGTCTTCGCAGAATTTGAATCACTCACACTCACACTCTCAGCTACATGTTCACACCGATAGCATTAGCAGTAATCTGAACAATAACGTTAACGGAATGAACATTATGCCTAACACGACGACAAATCCGTTCATAGAGTATAACCCACTCGTTTCACCTTCTGTGTCGACAACAGCAACGACTAATTATAATGATGACGTGACAGATGTATTATCATCTCTAACAAGCCCAAAGGAGATCCAGGAAATGAATAATGGCCAAAAACAACAAAAACAACAAGAACAACAACAACAACAACAACAGACAACGATATCTCCACAACAGCAGCAACAGCAGCAAACGCAGAACAATCAACTGTCAGATATGAAGGACCCAATAATAGGCGTAGATCCACAACAGACATTTGGAGACTTCTCAACTGTCAACTTTCAACAGGATGATTTGTCACAGTTTGATATCTTTGACCATTTCAGTAACGACACAATGTTTGGACTTGGTGATCCAGTAACTAATCGCTAAAATATTTTAAACACGAGGTATAATTTTGTTTTGGTATTTTTTTTGATATTCAATGACATTAATACAGGACCAGTCTTAATAAACCACAAATCTCTATACAGGTCTATATACTATGTTTTATACATGCGATATGTATTGGAACACGTAACTGATATCTTCAAATTGTGCTTCGTTTTTCAACAAGTGATCATTTGTCCGCGGCAATCCTTCATGATTGATATGGTTCCACGTTGTGGCATCACCGTATAACATCACGTCTGCACGACGTAGTTGTTTACCGCTAGTTGGCTCACACCTCGAGCATTTAAACGAATCGTGAGTATCACAGATAGTCTTCTGATCAAATAAGAATAACTGACGAAGATTATCAGTGGAGAACAATCTCTCCACATCCTCTTTTTCATCAACAACACATGAAGACAATGACAACTTCATGCTTTGTCTTTGGAAGATCTTTTCCTCAATCGACCCAGTGGTAATAAATCTGTAAATGAAACAATCCTTCTTCTGACCATCCCTCCATACTCTGGCTAATGCCTGTTGATCCGATGCGGGGTTCCAATCAGGGTCTATCAAGATCAATCTATTGGCACCAATCAAGTTGATTCCACAACCACCTGCTTTGGAACTCAACAAAAACACAAACTCGGGTCCTTCAGGATCGTTGAATCTATCAACCAATTTCTGACGCTTGTTTATGTTCATCGTGCCATCTAATCTTAAAACTCCATACTTGTTATTTCTGCACATCTTTTCAATTAGGTCCAATGTCTGGGTATAGTTTGAAATAAGCACGATTTTGTCATCAGATTCCTGTCTAATCTTGGCAAGGAATCTCTGCAAGATGGCAAATTTACCAGAAAGCCAGGTCTGGACCTCTCTGTTACGACCACCACCAGTGATGGAGTTGACATAGTCATCTGGGATTAAATGACCACAACCTTCAAATTCTTCCTCCAAGTTTAACAAATCTGGATGGTTACAGAGTTTTTTCAAAAGACCAATGGCCTTCAAAGGCTGCGATCCAACACCTCGCAAGAGTTTCTTAATATCGGGACTTGTGATAAAATGTTCATATAGACTCCTTTGGAAAGGTGAAAGGTTAACAAATATAACATGCTCGTACTTGCATGGTAAATACTTGGACAAAATATCATTTGTTCTTCTGATGATGAATTTGGAAACGATGCCTGATAACGCACTCAATTTTTGTTCTCCCTCATGAACTTCCTTATCAGTTGCATCTGCATCGCGTCCTTTCAAGATTGGAAGTTCAAAGTTCTTTCTGAAATCTGCCCTTGTACCTAATAACCCGGGATTTGCAAAACTTAACAAAGCAAAGTATTCCGATAAATCGTTTTGGATTGGAGTACCAGATAAGATGACACGACGCTTGCAGTTCAACGAATCTAGAGCAGTGAAGGTTAGCGAATCTCCGTTTTTCAAACGATGTCCCTCATCTGCAAGTAATAAGCCAACTTCACAGCCTTTCAAATGATCAACATTTCTTCTCAAAGTTTCGTATGAAATAATTAGCACTGGTCTAACCACATTTCTTCCCTTCGCTAATGACCATTGCTGAATACTGGATGCAACTTCGTTTGGTTTGGTCGATTTACCATCGATTGCCAATGGTGTTAAAGCCCCCTCACCTAACCACTTAACCAATTCGTTTGCCCAATTTCTCACAAGCGACGAAGGACACACAACGATTGCCTTATCTATTGACTTTTTACCTCTAGGGCCTTGCTTCAATAGTGTCCACATTAGAGATATACACTGGAGCGTCTTACCCAAACCCATTTCATCAGCCATGATGCAACCTTTCGCTCTAGGATCGATTAAGCCAGACACACAACGGAAGAGAAACTTTACACCTTCAACTTGATGTGGCCGTAGAATCTTGGTCAATCTTGGATCAATAACAACGGGCACGTCAGGGTATTTCTTCTCCGCTTCGTTCGGGTCTTTGGAGATACCTAGTATCTCATTCAAAGATTTATGAACGTTACGCCTTTTGGAAGGGCGATCTTCCTGTTCTAGCTCATTTTCAACGATCTCCTTACCTTCGTCACGGGCCTTAGCCAAAGCTATGGCCTTATCCAAAGCTTCTAGATCGTCATCACTTATGATCTTCTCAACCGTGGGGTCATAAAGAACGATAGCGGTCTCATCAGACGGATCGTGTAGGGGTCTCGGAACCATCACAGGTTTCCTCTTTGTACCCAAGGGTGGTGGCGGAGTGCCGTGGTTAGGGCCCTTAATCGTCAACGGGCTCGTGAACGACCTTTTCAACGTGGTTTCCACAACATCATCTGTGGCGATACGCCGTAGCGCATTCTTCTTTCTTTGGATTATGCTACCATCAAATGCCACAACATCGTTCTCCTGACCGTCTCCCTCAAGTGAGCCAACAAAGTACGACTTGGGGCCCTTGAGACGCGCAGAACGCACTGCCTTCCCGGTATTAGTCATCGCACTCGACCGCGTCTTAAATGGTATCTTGAAAGGTTTAGAGAGTGTAGACAGCGGATCCGTTACAGCTCGTGGGCGCAAATGCGCCGGTAGACCAGCACCAGTTCCCAGCTCGACGGTAGGTTTATTAGGCAAGCGTCTTCCCATAGTTGCAGCCGCCCTGTAGTGTTATGTATCGTGTTTATAGTGTGTTGTGATTTGTTTATGTTTTGATCTTTTTTCTTTTTTGTTTGTGTAATTTTGGCCTGAACGCCACCTACAACTGAAAAGTAAACAAAGTGAAACTCTATTGCAAACCTATTTATACACGAGATTTCTATGGTGATATTTCTATGATGGTATTTCTATGGTGATATTTCTATGCTGATGGATCCACAGTGAACTCTTCTCCAAGGTCACAGTCAATGTCCATGGCGAATGCGGAACTGTTCTCCATCTCGAGTATTTCGTAGTACTCTTGCTTTCTGACGGGACTTACGCTGAGACGTCCTCTCTTTACCAGAGACATCTCGCTAAGAGAATCATTTGACCGTAAAGATTCCAAGGTGATTTTACTCTTCAGCCTCCGCACAAATGACACATCAACACACCACCATCGAGGCGAGTCGACGGATGATTTAGCGTCATAATATGTACTGGTGGGATCGAACTGTAGTGAATCTGGGTGGGCCTCGTGGGCCACTTTTGCAATACCAACAAGACCAGGTACTGGGGCATTTGAATGGTAAAAGAGACATATGTCACCAACTCTCATATTCAGCATGTTGTTTTTAGCTTCGTGGTTTCGAACTCCGTCCCACGGTTCAAAATCCACTTGCTTCAAATCAGCCAATGAAAACTTTGCGTCTTTGCCTGATTTGGGATCTATTCGAGAGTATGGTTCAGATTTGATCAACCAGTAACGTACATTGTTGTTCTCGGGATCGACAGGATACTCTGCTGGCTTCTTTGGCTCTGGACGCGTCACAACAGTGGCATTTTCAAGTTGCTTCACACTGGGCCTCACTGGCTTCTTTACCGGTTTCTTTGTAACCTTAGATACCATCTTTGAGATTGACACCCCTGCAACGTATATCTTTGATGCCGCTGATAGTTGTGTCACAGCGTGATATGGAAACACGCGTAGGAGAATGTTCATCTTCACGTTCTATGTCGACCCCTTTTGTTTACAATGGAAACAATCGCGCGTTTTTGGCGTGTCCTCTTTGAAAGACCTACCTACACCATACGAGAGTGAATGCTGATCAGAGAGGCGGAGAAATAGTGTAGAGTTCTAAGTGAAGAAAAGCGTAAAGGAAAAACAAATATATGAAAAGTTCATGGAAGTGTACGTATGTAGAGCTTCAACTGATAATTTTCCCCTGCTGAGCAAAGTTTTCAATGAGCGGTGACAGTGGTTCTAGCTCTTGCTGTTCGATGAGACCGAATTCCTTGACAAATGATACAAAATGCGCAAAGAAAGAGTTCCAGTGTGCTTCCAATGACAAGTTTAGTATCTTATCGAAGTGGTTATAGTACATGTGTGCGAATATTCTAAACATTTGTCTAGCAATGTTCTTGACAGTTTTGATAAAGTGAGGCGGGAATGGAACGCCGCTCTTCGTGGGGAATAGCGTTTGGTCGTTGATCTTTTGCCCGATCCAAGAGAGTACGTATTCGATGTATTGATTGGCAGGAAGCTGTGTAGTCTTACCGTTTTGGTCAACCCAGAGATAGTCCGTATTAGGACCGGCGTTCATTGTTGGGAACAATTCTGGCTTGACGTATTCCCCAATGACACCGTAAAACTGATTCAAATTGTTGTACATTTCAAATATGTTCTGTGCTACCCATTCATTAGGATCGACATATTTGGGCAGTTGAACGATGGTCTTAAAAGAACCTTTGACCAGAGCAGTTCTCACAAATGGTTCACATAGAAACAGTGGAAGGACATTTTGTTGGATTGCAAGACCTGTTTGTTGTTGTATCTGTGACTGTGCATGTTGCTGAGGGTGCTGCTGATGACCTTGTTGTGAAATCTTCACTGGTGATTGAGATCTTCGCAGTGAGAGGTGTGAGTTGTTATTACTCGAGTATAGAGATGCCTGGTCCTTCTGTTGTTTGTTCTTTTTGGAGGATCTACCAAACCCTCTGTAATAAAACGTATGTGTTAGTACGAGAAGTTCATTTGACAAAACAACCGAGAAAAGCAACACTGAACGCACTTTATCGAGCTGAAGAAGTTTGACATGATGGAATTCTAATCTAATTGATATCGTAAAGACTGTGAAGGAAGGATTCTTATGTGTTATTTACTTTCTGCACGTACATTGATCCGTAAGAAAACCGTTGGAAAGGGAAGAAACTTTGAGGCCTAATTTTCGTTTGTAAGATTGTTGGTTTGGGCCACAGAAAATGCTGTCCCTTTCGAAAGGAAAAAAAAAACTGCCAGGGAAAAACACCCAAAATGGATATTACCCGATTGGTTCATTTACGGTTAGGCCACACTCGGTTGTCCAGGCGTTGGTTTCTCAGTTTCCAAAGTTTTATGACAGGGACGACATCTCGGATCACGGAACAAGTCAATGTGCAACCAACTTTCCGATGGAGTCCAGCAGAACCCGAACCCGAACCTTTTATTCACTGCATCCTAAGATAATCTCCAGGTTCCAAACTTCTAACAGTATGCGTATCTCTTCACTAGCGATCATAACATTCACAAGACAACTCGGGTTTTGAACGGCCTTAGCAACATGTAGTCAGCCTCCATCAACGCTTCAGCTGAACAGAAGCATCAGCAAACTAATCAGTAAAAAGACAGGACATGGAACTAAAGGGAAATAGCTCTTTGAATACCCTTTCCAGTTTTGCAGTTGTACATAGATCAACAGTGCCTCAACATTGCCTCAACATATCAATGAGCAATCATCGTTCGACCGCAGAGACTTAACAGCTTTCTATTACGATAGCACCTCACCGCCATTTGCAGGCTAAATAGGCATAGCGGGGCTGTCTTTTTCGTTGATACAGCAACAGTTGCAGCGAGAAAATGTGAGCGGAAATGCGCTTTTTTTTTCTTATTTCCGAAACGGTACCAACAGCGGCAGAACACTGATTAATTGGCAGACAAGCGGCTCGAAACAAGAAACCAAAGGCGAGAAAAAAAACACACACAACATACACAAAATATACGCACTTACAGCACAAAAGCTATCATTAGAATAAGATTTACAAATTCTGGATCCTTTTTTTATACTGTGTTTGTATAATTATAGTGGTCATAGAGAGACTCGTGTCAGCGTGCTTCCGAGATGTCTGATGTTCAACTACAGAAGAAACGCGTTTCTAAAGCGTGTGATATATGTCGAGCAAGAAAGCTCAAATGTGACGCCCTGACACCTTCATGCTCCAGGTGCCAGGCCTCCAAAGTGACGTGTGTCTACACCACGAAAGAGAAACGTCCCAAGAAGGTGGTCAAGAAGCAGACCGCACCTTCGCAACCATCAACTCTACGTGGGTTGGAAGACCGGATGAGAAGAATGGAATCTATGATTACATCTTTAGTGGGGAAATTGGAGAATGCACAAAATCTGGTAGGTGTCAACAGCAACGGGGAACCCAACCATACACATAGTGAAAATGGCAATGAAACGGATGAGAATGAAACTTCTCCAGAGGTTCAGAACACTGATGACGAGCCGATAATATTCACAGGGCTACCAACTGCGCCGGAATCAAGTGTACGCTCAGGGTCCGTGTCTCAAGCATCATCAGATCCACACGAAGATAGCCATGGTCCACAAGTCGCAAAATACTTCGGCAGTCAAAGCACGATGTCAGTGCTCAGTGTGAAAGGGATGCTCTGGCTCCAACGGTTCTGTGGTGATCCTGGGTTGCTTAACAGATTTCAACAGTTCCACAAGATGACAACAACAATATTTCTGATGGCAAATAGAGTATGGTTTGATCCACCGGAGAGGTCCAGCCTGAGGAAGTTACCACCAAGGGAGATGGTGGAACCTCTTATCTGGGATGTGTTCAACGAGCTGGCTCTAATACAACTGTTCATCACAAAGGAGGAGGTGGACAATTTGATACAAAGGTACTACGACAATGTTGCAATGTCAAACAAGGTACCAAACAGGAAAAGGTTATCAAACTCAGATCTATTGACGCTCAATTCAATGGTTGCCATTGCCTTCAGTTTGGCAATGAAACCAAATCTGGACAAGAAAACTCTGGATACTTTTAACACGATACAAGTTGAGGCAAGAACCAACGCAGTGTTCTACTACCAGCGACTGTCCACTATCAGCGAAGGTATAAGAACAATCCAGGGTTTAATGATTCTAACCCTATACGCAGAACTGATGAAGTGCTCACCACAGACGTATATACTCATCTCCACATTGGTGAGATATGCACAGGAAATGGGCCTTCATAGAAAGGAATCATTCATGGGATTGTCCGAACAAGAGGCCATGCTAAGGCGTCGTATATGGATCTGTGTCTATCTTATGGACTGTGGTTCTTGTTTGAAGTCGGGAAAACCACCAATTATTCATCGAAAGGACGTGTCATCAATAACACCAGAATCCTATAGGGAAGTTCTATTCTATGGTGTACCATCACATCAAGTTGATGAAATGCTCTCTCCTGATTTTGATCTCGTGCGGGCGCTCAGTACAATGTCTTCCTCTGAGTTCCATATCAGCCCGGTTAAGAATCTACTCTTTTATTACCATGCAAGAATAGTCGATTTTACTGCAGTTGCCTATGAATGTCTATTTTGTGGAGATAGCTTGGTAGGGATGTCACTGGAGCAAGTCTTGAAGCGTGTTGATGAAATGGATGGAATGTTAGATCAAAATTTGATGATGATGATGCCAAGATCTGCTAGACCAGGTGCTGACCTCAGCTCCATTAGAGAGCATGGTATCAAATACCACCTGTTACTATCTCATCTGTATTACCATTCTTTAAAGATGGTAATCAACAAGATGGCGTTTACCAAAATTTGGTTGAACTCCAATGATCCCCCTTCTGATTGGGCAAGCATCCTCCCGGAGCAGAAAAAGCTGATGTTACGATGCCTAGAATCAGCCAGAGCAATCATGAACTTTGTACAATTTGAAGACCATCTTAACCCACTATTCTCGAACTATGCTTCCTTTCAATTCATGTCTGCATTCTTCACTTTATTCACAGGGATCATTGAGTATCCAAACGCTCCATTTGTGGAACATGATTTGGAGATGATAACTAATGTGAGCAACAAACTACTGGCAAAGTACTATGCTGATTGGGAAAACGATGAAACAAACTTCATGTATATTGTGATAAATTCCTGTGTGCGGTTTTTCATGAGGATCGCCGTGATGGTTCGTAATAGAACTACACCAAATAAGATCGACCTAGATCAGGTTGAAGGTCAGTTAAGATCCTTTGAAAACCAAATGTCCAAGCTAGCAGCTTCGTGTGCTGTGGCACTACGTGATTCTGACCCTTTAACCATCCTGTTGAACAACTCCGAAAGCAATGAGATGCAAGGCGTGAATCATCCTACAGCTGGTATTTTCAACCCTCCTGGAGCAGTTGCGAACCTTGCACGTGAAAGACCCTCGATATCAATGTTGATGAACCCGGTACCTTCCAGTCAACGCGAGGAAACTCATCTATTCCCACATGCATCAAATGACAGGTTTTCTCCTGGCAATATTGACATGGAGAGGAACAACTCAGCACAATCCGCTGTAGCAACGGAGGGACAGACTTTGTCGCACACGTCTTCCATCCCGGACGTCACACTCCCTGTGCAAGATATCACAATTGACCGATATGCCATGGAGCAGTTTGAGATGGAGAAGAATTCATCCATTCTCCAACACATATTTACAATCCCCGACATGTTTCTCAGCGCAAATGAGTTTGAGAACTATGACCTCAACTCAAATAATATCCATTTCTAAGATGTGGACGGAGGTGGCGAGATGTGATTTACGTCTCAGGCAGCGTTGTACAGCGATCAACTTCACGTCATGGTATGAGTTATATCACGCTGCAATATAGTGTATGGAGTGCAAAATAAATGACGGCGGCGGCAAAATATAGCATACGCATCACGGTTCGACAGGAAATCTGCTATAGCAGGATTCGGATTGTCTTTTCTTCTCTCCTTTCTTTTTCCGACAGGGGAAGCACTAGAAAACCATAAAGTGTCCCTCATCAGCTCATTCAACGTATTACGTTATGTGGGAGTGGGCCTAAACCTCATGACCATATTATAAGACTCTCGATCCTAGTCGCTGCTCAGGGACCGGAAATCATACTACCAGCATATTATGGACTGATAAATTAGCAATAATAACATGGTCAACGCTATGGAGTTACACACAGTTGACACATCTTGATGGCCACGGAAATCATTGCATAGGTTGTTTCCGCAGAGGACCAAATTCGGAACTGTGTGGCCAATTAGTTACCACGGGCAATTCCAGCACCGCCTTTGAAGTGTAACGTCCTTCGGCTTTCGGTACTTTTCTAGGCGTTGGGATTGTTCAAAATGTCCGAACGCGTTGGTGCTGACCCAAAGTTTGCTTAACTCTAAAAACAAACAAAAAAAACAATATGCGATGCGGTGCACCTTTAAAAATGTGAAGTTCTATAACGTTCACCAGTTCCACTACTGCAAGCCTGGCTAGGTTTGCAGGGAATTATTTGAAAATGTATCGGTCTGAGTTAATAACGACGCCCCTGTAGTGAATGAAGAAGAGGGTTTTAAGTTCATCCTGTTGAACATATATATATAATTTTTTTTTGACCGTCTCTTCTCTGTTCTTACTCCCCCTGCTTTGATGGCTTGTAATCTGGTTTAGTACTCAAGAGCATCCACTATAAACAGAACTGATATTCCAAGTCAACTCTTGGGGTTTTAATGAACAGCCCGGTGAATATGGAGCAAAAGAGGACAAGGGTTTCTATGGCTTGCGAGCTTTGCCGTTCGAAAAAGCTGAAGTGTGATGGTGGAGAGCCATCGTGTTCAAGATGCTTACACTTTGGTGTCCGATGTAACTATACAGAGATTCCAAAGAAGAACGGTGTTTCACGCAAACAAGCCAAGCCAAGAAAGAAGAGGAAAGTCCAAAAGAAGCCAGCTAAGACCGATGTTACGGATTTGGATACTCGAATGCGCAGGTTGGAAACGCTCATGACGTCCATCTTGGAAAAGATGGATCCTGAGGCTGCTCATGACCACAGTGAAACGCAATCCGATGAGTCGACTCCAGCTTCCACTGTATCCTTCTCAGATAGCTACTACGAAAGTGTTGGTAAGATTGGTGATACAAGCCCAAGGAAGATGCACATCAACAAGTACTGGGGTCCCCAAAATACCTTCTCTTTGCTGAGTTCACGCGGTATACAACGGTTGTCTAAGCTTAGTGGTGATCCTAATCTATTGGAACAGTTCGAGAACCTCCACCACAAAATAACTGGGGTCTTTCTAATGACCAACAACATGTGGTTAGACCCCGTGGAGAAGTCGCAACTGAGACCTCTCCCGGACAGAGATACTTCACATGCTCTCATTGATAGAGTGTTCTCTGAATTTCTGTTTGTATCCTTGTTCTTGAAGAAACCTGAGGTTCAACAGTTGTTCGATAGATACTACAGAATGGTTGAGAATCCTGGCCTTTATGGCGAGAAGAAGCTGTCCAACTCTGACTTGTTAACCATGAACGTTCTCTTATCCATCGGCGCAATCTTGTTCATGACTGTTGAGAATAAGCCAGATAGTCCAGAGAACCGTCGCTTGCAAACCTTACAATTGAATCACATCCAGAATGCCATATACTATTTCCATCGTGTTTCTGTTATAAGTGAAGGGATCAGAACAATACAGGCGTTCATATTCCTGACTGTGTATTCTGAGTTCATCAGAGGGTTCCCACAGTCCTACATCTTAGTTTCCACTTTGGTGAGATTTGCACAGGAGATGGGTCTTCATAGATCCGAATCTTATGTTGGCCTATCCCCTGAAGAAGCAGCCATGAGACGCCGCATCTGGCTCTGCGTGTTCATGTTTGACCGTGATTGTTGTTTCAAAACTGGTAAGCCATTCATCATCCATCAGGAGGATGTGTCATCAGTTTTACCTGAACAGTTTAAAGATGCAATCTTTGAAGGCTTTCCACGCGACGTTGTCAATGAGATCTTTTCTCCAGGCTACGATCTCGTTGGTGCTCTCTCATGTATGACAACAGAGGAGTATTGTGTTAATCCACATAGATTGCTATTCGCTTATTTCCACTGTCACGTTGTGAACTTCATTTCCTTTGCGTATTCTGAATTGTACAGTGCTACAAGCTTGAAGAATCTCTCCGTGGATGATGTCATGTGGAAGATTGATCGTCTTAACGACAAATTGGACAGACTAATCAAATACATACCACAGTGTGTGAACCCCAACCTGGATTTCTCCTCCATAAAGGATCCTTTGATTAAACGGGAAATCAGACTGGCCCATATGCAGTACTATTCGTGTGTGATTCTGGTAAACAAACTGGCATTCACCAAGAGTTGGCTGGCAGAAGATGCTGAATTTGCCCATCAGCCATCGGAACTCCAAAGCAAACTGATTACGAAGTGTCTTAATGCAGCCAGAATCCTCATGGCATATGTCAGAGATGACGACCACCTCAATCCTCTTTCTTCCAACCACGCCTCTTTCCACTTCTTGTCTGCATTCTTTACACTGTTCACAGCAATCATTGAATACCCTTCCTCACCACACGTGAAAGATGATCTGGAATTGATATCTACTGTGAAGGCGGATCTGTTGTCGAAGCATGCGGTCCATTGTTTGAACACTGGTGATACCATAACGTACAACGTTATTAACTATTGTGTCCGTGTTTTCATTCGTATTGCCCTGCTGGTCTATAACAAGGCTAATAACACTAACATTGATCTAACAAATTTGGACAATGAACTGAGACACTTTGACAACACGTTGGAAAAGATCACGAAGAGTATAACCAAGAATGGTCGCATCGCCAACAACCAAGAAACACCAGAAATGAATCCAAGTATGTTTGTGCCCGCCCCAGTGGAGTCGCCATGCCAGTTCGCAGAGATGAATCAAGGTTCACTAAACAAGTCTTCACTGTTTCCACAACAGGACCTACAAGCACAGCCTATGTACGAAGATGGTATCAATTGTGGATCCAATGGCGGGTCTGATATCGATTCACCATTTCTGCAAGATTTGTTCACCAACGGCGAGTTTTCTCTACAAAGTCACCTGTTGAATCAGTACACGATGGCTGATTTTGAAGCAGAGAAGAACTCCACGGTATTGCAACATATGTTTGCCATTCCAAACGTGTTTCTAAATACCAATGATCTTGACACTTTTAATCACATCGATTTGGAGAATCGGAATGTCCAGCCTTAATGACCCCATTTCACTCTACATTTTCTCCTATATTCTTTTCTTTTGCTGTTTATGTTATATCTGTATGAGTTCATGTCCCTTATGCCCTTTAACGAGTGATATCTTTGATGTTTCAATCCGGTGACGTTATATTCATTCACTTTTGTATCTATAAATTGGTGATGCACTATATTTTACACCCATGACTAGTACTGTAGTTCACTATTTCACTACTACAATCGTAAGCAAGACAGTACGCCACATTATAAGAACAATGAATAAACTAATTAGTTCGAAATCAAAACAAAAAATATCATCAACAACAAGGTCGGGGGACCTGGTGTAGAGATTGACATCAAAGGCCCATTTCCGCCTGTAAGGCCTTCAAAGCCTTCTCGTCTTCATCCTCTTCCTCTACAGCCTCATGCTTATCCTCTCTAATGCTTGTGTTTGGTGCATCTGGTAAGCTTACAGGAGCAGCCGATGTCTTTGTGCCGCTATTCAACAACTTGTCATCCAACTGTTCTTGTTCCAAGGCTTCTAGCTCATCCTCCAACTCATCCTCATCGATACCATCAGTTGGATAGGATCTAGAGATAGCCTCACTAATCTCCTCACTAATCTCAGCCTGTTCTCTAATGTCGTCCATGGTTTGGTCAACCTTATCAACGGTGATACCGCCATGTATCTGTTTCATGGCGCTTGCACCAGCCTTCATGGCCTTCATGGTTTCCAAGTTCAAGTTTGCAGATTCTATGGAGCGGAGTTGATTCTCCAATGCCTCTATTTGCGACGTGATCTTCATCGCTTCACTATCCAACAGCTTCTTACGCTTGAGGGCGTTTCTGGCCTTGGTCTTATCAGATGAGATGAACTTCCTAGCGAGCGCATCTTGCTCATCAATCTGTGTATAAAGGTGGTTCTGCTTCTTGGTAAGCATGTTGATCTGTTCTCTGAGACCGATTATCGCCTTCTTTGGCGCATCTTTGGACGAAGCGCTTCCTCCAAACAAATAGTTCCACATTGGAGTTTGTTATCAACAACCACACACACACACAATTGTTTTATATGGGAGAGCTGCGAACGGAACGAGCAAAGACTTTGTTTCACTAACGTTGGCTTAATACAACAACACCACAAGGTTTGCAAAAGATAGAAATACCACCCACTTAGCGTATCACCAGTATGTTCCAAACCCTTTAAAGGTCTCTAAAGATTTTGCTGATAACTCACGAATCAGGGAGGGCCGGTAAACTGTGAGATTTCGCCTGTTTTCCCTGGAATTTTTTTGATTTTCGCCATTTAAAGATAGAAAGGACGGGCAAAAAATACAAATACACAAAAGTGAATAAATGAAAACAGATAAAATCACCGAATTAGGGAATTCCCGTAACAGGAAATATTATGCTGTGCGTACCGTAGGCGATGAGGTCTTGCAGAACGAAAAAAAATGGCAAAAAAGAAAAAAAAAAAAACTCACACACCCAAACACCCCGAAAATTCTTTGTGGTTTTGTTTGTGTGCATTTTTTTTCACTTCCCGCTGAGCTTCTTTCAATCATCTTTTGACACATTTCTTTGTTTGACGAACTGTGCTTGTTGGGGGGTTTGTTCTTTTCAGCTGTTGTTTTGTATTATCGGTTGTTTAGTCTCAGGTTCTTTTTGTAAAGCGGACTGGAATCATGCTGAGAGCTTTGAGGAATAGGAGACGTCCAGTATCTGTTGTTCAGAGAAGCGTACAGAGATGGAATGCCGGTCTTACGACTCAGGTTTCACCTTCGAATGCTGCTATTGAGGAGCTCAGACATATCTCACTGAAGCAGCTTGGCCAGTCGTCGTTGAAGTCTGAGGACCGAAACTCCAAGCTTCTGGGAAACACATGGTCATCTACAAGAGATGGCGTTCCACGCCAACAGAACGCTGATAGTATTAGCCGCCTCTGGTCGTTGTTGGATGTTTCGCTTGAGGCAAGAAATTTTGAAAGAGCAGAGTCGCTGTTGGCCATACTCCAACCTCTAACGAGACAGGACAACTTGCAGATCGTCGATGATCTGAATAAGTTCTTGAAGAAGTATGCAGATACGGTCTCTCTGGAAGCCTTGGAAACCACTCTGAAAAGTTGGCCCGAGAAATACAATGCCCATGGCAATGCGAAGACGTACGCTATACTTGTGAATAAAGCACTTGATTCCAACGAAGACCCTACAAGGCTATTGGCAAGATATGAAGCGTCGCATGGGAGACTTAGAGACGTATTCTCCTACATTGATATATTTGGATTGAAAAACTTGACTAGACTCATCACAGAATACAAATATAGCATTTCATTAATCCCAGAAGAATATAGAACCATGGTTGAACAAGTCGAGCAAGATCACGAAAGTAACGAAATTCTAGCAAATGAGTCCAACGAAGAATTACCACCAACCCTTGAAAAGTCAGCTACAGACTTGAAAGCTGTTGACACTTTTGGTATGAAAGCCATTAGACGTACACTACTTGCGATGGGACCTGAGCTGAATGCTGAGTTCATCAAGAACCTTGATTCAGAACTTACCGACAAGTTGAACTTCTTTACATCTGGTAGCTCATCTGACATCAACTTTTTCAAAATCTACAAGTCGTTGCCACCTGATATGCAAGTAAAGTTTGAAGCTGCTTTGGATGACTTCAACCAGGATAGACAGAGACAACTTGAGAATAATGCTGTTGTTGCTGCGCAGGAAAGATGGAGACATGACTATGAGGAGTTAAAAGCACAAGGTACACTCAATTTCTCCAAGACACTAAATGCCACATTGTGGAAATGGTCAGAAGAGTTGAGACCTTTAATTCAGGAGGAAATCAACGTTTGCAATAAAATCAACAAACTGGATACCATTTCAAAGGATTTGAAGGCTAAATTGAAAGACAGAACACATTATGCTCAATTCTTTGCCCTTCTTCCAGCAAACAAAATTGCTGCTATTACGATTTTGGAATTGCTCAAAATGAACTCAACAGGTGGTGTTGCAGAAGGTATGAGAATCACGTCTGCTGTCATGGCAGTGTCCACTGCGCTAGAGTTGGAATTCAGATCTGAACAGTTGAAAAAATCAGAGAAAGTGGTCTTCAAGGACCTCAAATCTCCTCGTGATTTGAAAATGTATGCAAAATCACTCTCTCATTTCAAATCTGAAAAGCTTTCTGAATGGAAAATGAGCTGGCCAAGTGATGCAAAGGCTAAGATGGGATCGCTATTGATATCCATGTTGATGCATGTTGCCAAAGTTCAAGTTGAAGGTGTCGATCCGGTAACAAAGAAAAGAGTGAAAGGTGAGGCACCAGCTTTCTATCACAGTTATCAATACCAAGGTAATGTGAAGCTAGGAATCTTGAAGTTGCACAAGACCATTGCGACACAACTCTCTGGCGATAAGTTGAATGGTGCTGTTCAACCTCAACTGCTACCTATGCTTGTGCAACCACGTCCTTGGACTGCTTGGAACAATGGTGGTTATCTATACTCCCAGGGATTTGTTATTAGAACTAAAGATGCACCTGAACAAACGGCATATCTGAAGGCATCTTCTGATAAGATTGGTAAAGTTTATGAAGGTTTAAACGTCTTAGGATCAACTGCATGGACTGTCAATGAACGTGTGTTCAATGTTATGTCCCAAGTCTGGAATACCGGTGAAGAATTTCTTGATATTCCAAAATTACAAGATAAGATCGAGCTACCTCCACAGCCTCAGTCGAAACATACAGAGCCAGGCGTTATCAATTCCTGGAAGGCGGAGGTGAAAAAAGCACAGAATGAATTTAACAATAATAGATCAACCCGTTGTGATGCAAATTATAAACTTGAAATTGCTAGGGCATTCTTGGGTGAGAAAATGTATTTCCCTCATAACTTGGATTTCAGAGGACGTGCCTACCCGCTATCTCCCAATTTCAATCATCTCGGTAATGACTTGTCAAGAGGTTTGTTGATTTTCTGGGAAGGTAAGGAACTGGGTGAAGATGGTTTGAAATGGCTTAAGGTGCACTTGTCCAATTTGTTCGGTATTGATAAGGCACCATTACATGAACGTGTTCAATACGCAGAGGAGAATGTTGATAACATCATGAAAACCGCTGCAGATCCTCTAGGGTTCCAGGACTGGTGGACGAAAGCTGATAAACCATGGCAAGCGTTGGCAACAATCTTTGAGCTTGCTGATGCATTAAAGTTGCCTGATCCAACAAAATACGTATCACATCAACCAGTTCACCAAGATGGTACATGTAACGGTTTACAACATTATGCAGCATTGGGTGGTGATGTTGAGGGTGCTAGACAAGTCAACCTAACACCGGCTGAAAGACCACAGGATGTCTACACATTTGTTGCAAACTTGGTAAAGGAGAGATTGGATAAACTTGCCCTTGAAGGTGACGAGTTGGCCATAGTTTTGAAGGATAAAATAAAACGTAAAGTTGTTAAGCAGACAGTGATGACAAATGTTTATGGTGTGACATATATTGGTGCAACTGCTCAGATTGATAAGCAACTTGCTGATGTTTTCCCAGGTGAGGACACGTACAAGTATTCCTTGTATCTGACCAAACACGTTTTTGCCTGTATTAGAGAATTATTCGAAGGTGCACATTTAATTCAAGATTGGCTCGCCCTCTGTGCAAAGATGATTTCTCATTCTGTTCGTATTGATATGGATGCTGATGAGGTCATTCGTTCTGGTGAGAAACCACCACATATGGCTTCAACCATTTGGACTACGCCGTTGAACTTACCAATTGTTCAACCATATCGCTCTGTTGAGCGTCGTCAAATTGCTACTAATTTGCAGACGATCTATATCAAGGATCCATTTGCGATGAATCCAGTGGATGCTAGAAAGCAAGTTGCTGCATTCCCTCCAAACTTCATCCATTCTCTTGATGCCACACATATGCTGCTTAGTGCTATTGCCTGCTCAAAAGAAAACCTGGCTTTTGCTGCGGTTCACGATTCTTACTGGACACATGCTTGTGATGTTGATACTATGAACAGATGCCTAAGAGATGAGTTTATCAAGTTGCATGAAGTTGACTTGATTGCACGCTTGAAAGACGAATTCGATGAGAGATACAAGGGTTTTTTGAGACTGGTGAAGATTCCAAGAGATTCTGCAGCAGCTAAGATGATCTTACAACATAGACACAACGTTTCCAAACAGTTGGGGAGACGTGTTACTCTCGGTGATGAGATTTACCTGGAAAGAAAGAGACAACTGTTACTGAACAGTGAAAACCCTGAGGATCAAAAGAGAGGATTGAACGAAGTCACTACCGTGAGCTTACTCGAAGGCATCGATGTCGATTCTCTGATGCCAGAGCGTAAAACTCGTGGTAAGAAGAAGAAAGAGATTGAAATCGAAGCTATGGATGCTCTTGATGAATCTGAATCAAAGGCCAGACACATCAAGGTATTGGCTCCATTGAGGCTGCCTGAGATTCCTCCAAAGGGCGAGTTTGACGTCCAAGAATTGAGAAAGTCACAATACTTCTTCTCATGATCATTCCCAGACACATATCCTGTACATATTTATCCATATGGCTAATAAAAAGTACATATGAAATGAAACTATCTTGCTTTGATTATGCCTCTTACGCTGGTAGCCACGGTGACCAAATAAACGGTTCGGGAAACACTTCATCTTCATACTCGTCAAATTCCGGGGAAACACTCACACCGGATTTCAACATCAACATCCATGAAATTTTACTTCAGGGGGGTCTCTTTTGTCTTCATCATCAACAAAGAAAACAAATCAGATCAGTGAACACCGAACAATGCCAACTCTTCCAACAGCATTTGCCGAGACCACACGTAGATCACTCACATCAGCTGATCTCCGTAAGAGAGTTCTCAAGCTGTACAGGGATTACCTGCGTGAAGCGCCATCTTTCATTGAGTTGTATGAGCTTGACATGCCAGTGGCCAGTGTTAGAACAAAGATCAGACAAGAGTTCGAGCGTTATAGATTTGAGAAGGATTTGTCCATCAACAACATAGTCTATGCCAAAGGTCGTATGGAGTTCCAGGAACTGGTTAACTTCTGGAAACAGCAGCCACATGTTTACAAGTACTTTGAACAAGAAGGTGAGACCAACTATGTTCCTCAAGTTGGCGAAGGCGCCTTCATGAAGAAGTTCCTCAAGGGATTCTGAATCTACACTTATTTATTCCTGATGTATTTATTTATATATTTCAAAAACACTATTTATTCTACCTGAAATCTACAAAGATAAACCATTCAAAACGATGCAATCCAATACTGATCAACCTATGTATATTAATATAAACTCTATGCCATCTCCTCAATGTCTAGAAAAGACCTTCAATCTCACCATCTTCGCTCACCTCAACATTCATATAGCCTGCATGTGTTGGCAAACCTGGGATGGTTTGGATCTCATCAGCCAAGGCATACAAGTAACCAGCACCGATGGATGCTCTAACATCTCTAATTGGGAATTCAAACCCTGATGGAACACCTTTCAAGTTCGCATCATGGGATAAGGAGTACTGTGTCTTTGCAACACAGATAGGTAAGTTACCGAACCCTTGCTCTTTATAAGCAGCAATCTTCTTTGCAGCTTGTTCAGAGATGTTGATACCCTTACCATTGTACATCTTGGTGACGATGGTGTTCAATTTATCCTCAACTGAAGAGTCAACGTCATAGAGGAACTTGAATTCTTCAGGCTTGGAGTTCTTTGAAGCGTTGATCACCGCTTGTGCCAGTTTCACTGAACCAGCACCACCTTCAGCCCAGTGGTTTGATTCAACAGCGTCAAACGCACCAGCTTCCTTGGCCAGTCTCTTCACAAGTTCGATCTCAGCAGGAGTATCATCTTTGAACTGGTTGAGTGCAACAACAACTTGCAAGCCAAACTGTCTAACGTTTTGAATCTGCTTAGCCAAGTTGGCAACACCCTTGGCAACGAGATCCAGGTTCTCCTTCGTGTACTCTTCTGGTAAACCCTGGCCTGGTTTGACGTTTGGAGCACCACCGTGTAGCTTGAGAGCTCTCACAGTTGCAACAAGCACAACAGCGTTTGGTACAAGGCCAGAGGCACGACATTTGATGTCCAAGAATCTTTCACCACCCATGGTGAAGTCGAAACCGGCTTCAGTAACAACGAAACCTTTCTCTTGGGAAGGCGATGAAGAGCCCAACAGCTTGAGGCCAAGCTTATCAGCAACGACAGAGGATGCACCAATAGAAATGTTGGCAAATGGACCAGCATGGATGAGCACTGGAGAACCTTCTAACGTTTGCATCAATGTTGGCTTAACAGCATCCTTCAAAAGTGCAGTGATTGCACCTGCTGCGCCCAAATCATCCACGGTGATTGGTTCATTCTCGTAGTTGGCACCAATAACAATGTTACCAACACGTCTCTGGAGATCATGGAGGTCCTGAGACAAGGCCAGAATAGCCATGAGTTCAGAGGCAACAGTGATATCGAATCCAGTCTTACGTGTGAATCCCTTTTCAGTTGGAGCTTCACCAATGGTAACTTGACGAAGGAATCTATCATTGACATCGACAACACGCTTAATGGTGATTGTATCTGGGTTGATATTCAATCTGGCAAACTTCTTAACTTCTTCAGGTGTAAGATCATCTGGGTTGGTCTTGTTGATGCCCAATTTTTGCAATCTCTTCAGCATGGACTTGGTGAATGATCTGGAACCTTTCTTCACAGGAACCAATCTCTTGTAAAAGGTTTCGTCTTTCTTTTGAGTCAACTCGTGGAAGATTCTGGTGTCAATTGCTGCAGCAAGCAAGTTGTTAGCTGCGCCGATAGCATGGATATCACCTGTCAAATGCATGTTGAATTCATCCATTGGAATGACCTGAGCGTAACCACCACCGGCAGCACCACCTTTAACACCAAACGTTGGACCCATAGATGGTTGTCTGACATTGGCAATGGCTGGCACTTTCAGGTGAGCAGACAAAGCCTGTGCCAACCCCATTGTTGTTGTTGACTTTCCTTCACCCAAAGGTGTTGGAGTAATACCAGCCACGAGGACGTAGTTGGCATTTTCACGGTCTTTCAAACGTTCATAGGCATCCAGACTGACTTTAGCCTTGAAATGACCAAAGAGCTCCAATTCACTCTCTTTCAATTTCAATTCTTTTGCAACATCTTTAATCTGTTTTGGAGTTTGAGCTCTGGAAATAGCAATGTCTGAAGGAACAGGTGTCTGTAACTTCAAAGGCAATGTCGAGAAGACTGGTGAAGCGTGAGACTCTTCCAGTTGTCTCTCAGCAGCCAGCAGCACGTTTTCAACCAGCATAGCAACAGTCATTGGACCAACACCACCTGGAACTGGGGTGATGAAAGATGTCTTATCCTTACAAGATTCAAAATCAGCATCACCAACCAATTTTTGACCTGATTTCTTTGAAGCATCTGGGATGTAGTTGATACCAACGTCAATGAGAACCGCACCTTGCTTTAACCATTCACCCTTGACATAGTTTGGCTTCCCAATGGCAGCTATGACGATGTCTGCGGTTTTGACAATGTCTTCCAAGTTCTCTGTTCTGGAGTGACAGACAGTGACAGTAGCGTTTCTCTTTTGGAGTAAGGTGGCCACTGGAATACCAACGATATCTGATCTACCCAACACGACAGCTTTCTTACCGCTAATCTCAACACCAGCCTCTTCAAGCAGCTTGATACAACCGTTTGGTGTGCATGGTATAAATTGTGGCTCACCACCTTTCTTGGACAGCTCACCAATATTGTAACGTCCAAAGCCATCAACGTCTTTCTTGACATCGACAGCATTAGTGATTTTTGTCTCATCCAAGTGTGGAGGAAGAGGCAATTGGATCAACAGACCATGGATGGAATCGTCTTGATTGATCTCTTCAATCTTGTTCAAGAGCTCAAACTCAGTGATGGAGTCATCAAACTTTTCAATGTCACAGTCAACACCGGATTCCTTCGACGCTTTCAGCTTCATCTTGACATAGGTGGAGGAGTCTGGTCTCGCACCTATCTGTAGGATCTTCAGCTTTGGCTGGAACTTTGGATATTCCAACTTGATCTTTTGCACCTTGTCATAAGCGTCCGATCTCAACTTCTTCGACAGCTTAAGGCCTGAAAGCGTTGTATAGAGCCTGTTCTGTCTCTTGAGCTGCGACACCAGCTGTGAGTAACGAATCATTGTTAACAAACTGATGAGGTGGAGGTACAACAAAGCCTGGAGCAGCGATCAGTTTCCTTATAAACCGTTTTTTCTCACTGGCTTTTCTTCCCTGAAACTGCTTTCACATAAATTTTTTTTTTCACTATGTTTGGCATCTCCGTATAAATTTCACTTTTTCTCGCATAAGGTTCAGTCCCGAGTCAGCTCATCGCGATGGGATGTCCGGATGAAGTCAAAGTCGCCCATCATCTTGTGACTCGGGACAGCTTCCGTACCAAACGTGTTCGCGAAGCTTCTTCACACGACAAACCGGTACACGCACACGACCGCCGGCCCCGCGGGCCCCTTTGTTGATATTCCACTCTATACACTTTTCTTCTCTGATATGGCTATTTGTTTACGGTTTGAGTATCTTTGGACACAGCTGAGTATTCTTTGTTGCTGTTTCTTGTGTGTTTGGGTATCAGGTTACACTCTCCGGGTTTCAATACACGAGCAGAGTCAACAATGGCTGTGTTTGAAGTGTGCGATGTCTACAGAGAGCCCAACGTGACCAATTTCGTTGCGTCTCTGGTGATTGCCGTTGGTATCGTGATATCGTATGTACCGCAATACGTGAAGATAGTGCAGACGCGCACCTCTGTTGGGCTGTCACCGACGTTCCTATTCCTCATATCCGTTGCAGGATTCTCTGCGATGTCTAATCTTGTGCTGCTTTCCTCTCTCTCGCTGCCCTGCTGTTCTGAGCTCACCGGGTTCGAATGTGTCAATTCACAGGTGAGTCTAATACAGGTTGGTTTGCAGGCAATTTCCACCCTGTTCATCCCGTTGCTGTGTGTCATCTACACCAACACCCCGGACAACACTGAGTACGAACAGGTTGTCGAAGCATGGAGAAGAATACTCCTGTATATCGCCACTGTGACGATACTGGTTATCGTTGCGTGTTTTACATTCAGCGCTGCTCACGTTTTACTCTTTGCGCAGATCCTGGGCGTATTATCAACGGTGATCACATTCATACAGTACATTCCACAGCTCGTGGAAACGTATCACCTCAAGCATTCCGGTGCGCTGAGTATAGCAATGATGCTGATCCAAACCCCCGGAGGGTTCTTGTGGACCACAACGCTCATCATGAAACCAGGCTCCAATTGGAGTAGTTGGCTACCGTATTTGGCAGCGGCCTCCTTACAAGGTGTGCTGCTCATGATGTGCATCTACTATGACTACTACCTCACGCCAAAGCAGGCTCTTCTGGATCAACAGAACAGTCAAAATTATGTCTAAGCACTAACATTGGGGGAGGGGGGAGGTGAACTGTGGCATGATACATCCGCACACCACCTCGACTACCGAATACGGTAGACTTCCCAATCCGGTAATTTTGGTGAAAGATGAGCAAAAAAATTTACATATGTAAAATCGAGACTAATTCTTTCATATGTATACCAGATGCTCTAAGTTTTGTACTATATATAGAGACTTGTTTTGTGGAACCCCTACTTAACATGACAGATATCGTTGCCCCATCGTTATCCACGTACCAAGATGATGTTACATTCCAAAGATATGAAGAATCAAAGCATGAAAGACCATACCTAGGTCCTGGCTGGGAAGCCCATGGTGACCTCACCGGGAAATTGAACGAATACTATAGCATCCCAGAGCTTTGTGAATATCTCAAACAGAAACACCATGGGAAGAAGAGGTTCAAGAAGATTACTCTTCAGTTTCCTGATGCTCTCGTTGCTGACTCTGCTATCGTGGTCCAATTGATACAAAAGACACTTGAAGAGAACGATAATCATGGCGATGATGTTGAATCAACGGTTGTCATAGAGGCTGTGGATCATAATGACAGTCACAAGCATAAAGAGAAGGATGACTGTAAGAAGACGTGCTTGAATTGCAAGTGCTCTGACGATATTGAGGGTGAGAAAGACGTCAAACAACAGGTTTGGATACTTGCAGATACTGCTTATTCATCATGCTGTATAGATGAAGTCGCAGCAGGCCATGTTGGGTCAGACATTGTGGTGCATTTTGGTGATGCCTGTTTGAACACCATCCAGAAGCTCCAAGCTGTGTATGTCTTTGGCAAGCCGTACCTGGAGCTTGATAGAGTTGTTGAAAAGTTCAAAGAGACATATTCGACCGAAGATAAGGTCATATTGATGGCTGATGCCCCTTATACACGTCATCTACACGAGCTGTTCAATGCCCTCACACCTTTCTTTGCGAACATCGCGTATACTGATATTGACTTGGAGCTGGCAAACAATGCAAAGATTGTGGGCTTTGAGAGCTCTTCACATAAAGAAGTTTTCAAATTCTCCAACCGTGTGATTAAAGGACTTGAAGAGTTGCAAGAAGATGACCTGAGCGAGTTCAAGTTGTTTCATATTACAACACCTCAACCTCCACATCTGCTCTTTTTAAGTACCAAATTCTCAGAGATGACCACCTACGAACCTATGGATAACTCTACAAACTCTGGCCCATTCCCTTCATTGATGAAAAGGTATAGATACATGCAGATGGCCAGAGCTGCTGGAACTATTGGAATTCTCGTCAATACGCTATCTTTGAGAAATACCAATGAAGTCATAAAGACAGTCTCCAACAAGATACGAGAGGCAGGGAAGAAGCATTACATGTTTGTCGTTGGTAAGCCAAACGTTGCCAAATTGGCAAACTTCGAGTCGATTGAACTTTGGTGTATATTGGGTTGTGGACAAGGTGGCATTATTCTGGATCAGTCCAATGAGTTTTATAAGCCAATCATAACACCTTATGAACTGGAAATGGCACTGAATCCAGTGGTGACATGGACTGGTCAGTGGTGTACTGGGTTTGACGAATTATTGAAGGAAGAACAAGACGCAGAGACCAACTCTGACGAGGATATACCAAATTCCCCAGACAGCAAGGATGATGATGAGGACGATATTCCTCAGTTTAACCCGGTGACTGGTAAATTGATAAGCACATCTCGTCCACTGAGACAAATTCAACATCTGGAGATTGATGCAGTTTCACAGGACTCCAAGGACCAAGGACAACTGGTGAAGGCATTTTCAAAGTCATTGGCCATCAAGGGCACGGTATCAACGAGTGCACAGTATCTCCAGAATAGAGCATGGTCGGGCTTGGGAAGTGATTTCACCGATACAGATGTTGATCCTGAGGGAGCAGTTGTTGAACAAGGTCGTGGTGGTGTTGCAAGAGGCTACGACTTTGACATCAGAAAAGACAAATAATCATGACATTAAGATACGTGCATTGAATGATACCTTAGACAGATACATACCACATATCTATGCTATCTCTAAAGGATTTTATATGGCAACGAACCCAAACTGTACCTGTACTTGTAATCCTCGATTTTGACCTTCACCATCCTGATTATTCCCTTGAGCTCTCTGGCCACGTCTTGCCTGTTGCATTAGTTGACGTTGTTGAAACCAAAACAGCGTGGTGAAGATAACCAAAGCTATAGCTGGCACTAAGAACGACTCCCAATCAAAGTTGTCAAAGAATCCGTTATCGTCTTGGATAACAAATTCACCATTGTCATCAACCTCGTCAACAATTGGTGCACCTTCTTCCTCTTGCGTATCACCGGACCCTCGAACTTTGTAGTACAAGTTCTTCCAATCACTCCAGGTTCTCTTGTTGCTGATATCTTTCTCAGCAGATGGGAGTGTTGTAGAGCCCCAGAGATTGCCTATGATGCTCTTGATGCGAAGTTTCAGAAGAGCCATCTGTGCCGGTAGATACGCCTTTGCATCAATACTCAAGGCCAAATCATAATATCTTTTTGCAAGATGAAAGTCCTTATCCACTCCCAATCCCATCTCATACAACCAGCCCATGTTGAATGTTGCCTGGCTTGATCTTTTGGACACAGTTTCGTAGCACGCCATGGCATTGTCATACTCGCCAATGTTGAAGTACATGTCTCCTAGCCACACTGCTGAATCCGTATTATGCTGAGTACTTGATCTTTTGATATACGCCAAGGCCATCTCTTTACGCTCCTTTGTCGTGATTGGCGGTGATTCAAGCATCGAAGGTGGACTGTATAGTAAGTATGCTGCAGATGCTTGTGCTTGCTCGAAACCTTGCTCAGCAGCCATGGCATAGCCTATCAATGCGTTTGAGGTTCTCCCTTCAAGCAGCTCAAAGAATGCCCATTCCAAAGAGGTTAACAACGGATCAAAGTGCTCGCAGTAGTACTTCAGAGCTGAGGCAACATGAGGAGCATCCTTCTTCTGCTTCGTCTCATAGGTCAGATCTGAAAACAAGTACATTGCTGGGTAGTGGCCGTGAAGAGCAGACGATTCGATGATCTTAGCTGCGTTCTTCTTCTCATCCTCGGTGCCATGGAACCATTTGAAACGACCGTACTCGTACTTGTTTGTAGATCCCTTCTTTGCAAACATTTCAAAGTATTCATGAGCCATTGTGATGTTTCGAACGTCTGGAGTTCCTTGCTCGTAGATGAGTCCCAGTGCTGCGTACGACATACTGAGCTCGTACACCTTGCTCGTCATCTCCATGAGTCGTATGGCCTCTGTATGATTGACTGCCATTCCTTCACCACGCATGTTCATCTTTCCCAGAAGGTATAAACATCTCGAGGTGTAAAACTGTTCAGGTATCGACAAGATGTCTGTCAAAGGAAGCCCTTCTTCAACACACAATTTACAGTATTTAGCAGCCTCCTCGAAGTTTCTCTTCCTTGTGTAAGAGCCTTCGTATGCGTTGATTGCCTTATAGTAGAAGAAGTCAACCTCTGTAGCAACGTCATTCATGTTGTTATTATCAATGATATCGTCAAACCGATCCGATCTTCTCGTCAGTGAGCTCGGAATATCGCCAACTCCCTTGCCATAGATCCCATCGTTCCAGTCAGCAATCCGTATATTGTAGCTATCCACATCTGGTCCACCAATTGGACCTGAGTCGTACCATTGCTTCAGAGAGTTCGCAACTTGCTGATAATAGAACAATGCCTGGTCCCAATCAACAGAGAGGCCCACACCGTTGATATATCTATAGCCCAGTGCCATGGCTGCCCTCAAATCACCGTTCTCATAAGCAAACTTGTAGAACAGGTTGGCCTTCGCCTGGTTCTGTTCCATCTGTCCAAACAGCCCAGTAGCATACATGAACCCCAGGTTATAATACGCTGTTGCGTTTGATTCGGCCTCCACAACGGCATGGTAGTATCTTAACGCATTGGAAGCGTTCTGTGGGAAGGACCAGTTGCCATACATGTTGATGTCAGCCAACGTGTAAGAGGCGTCGACGTTCCCCAAGGCAGAGCTCTCTTCAAGAAGCGAGTACGCCTCTCTATGTACGTCTGTGAGGTTCTGTTCCTTGTACGACACCACCATCGACTCCCACTCAGGATCATAGTCCATGGGGATGCTTATCACCGTTTTCGAGTTTAGTGAGTGGTTTGAAAAGGTGAACTGTGGAATAGTCGATAGTAGTGTGATTGCCTTTGTATACAAGGCCACATCATCAAGACAGTATATCGATACTATTAAAGAAGCTGCACGCGGTGTTAGTGTCAGGAGTTCATTGTAGTGCATAGAGCTTAGAGCAGCTTACCCAATACCAGATAGGACTTCATTATTGTACAAGATGGCTCCAATGGCGTCGGTGTACAGTGAGTATTATATCATGTGGATGGCAGTAACAGGGTGGAATTTTCCACTACATACGGAGACGAAAACTATGAGAAAATTCAATGAACTACAACAATGAACCACGACAACAAAGGCAGGACCTTGGAAGCATGGCACTAGACCAATGAACGATGGCACCAGCAATATCAATTGAATCGTATGAAGAGCAATTGCCCGGTTTCCTCACCAACTTATCGAGGCAACCGAATGTACAGAACCCACTCATTAAACACCATCCGGGATCACCTTCAACGCTCCAATTCACCACCACGGTCTCTGAGAACCTCCAGTACGTGATCATGGTGACATACCATTCGTCATACCTCACACCAGTGGTCTACTTCAGAACGTGTCGAAGAGTTGACGATGGCTGGATGCTGGCGTACGACTGTTCCTCAGTACGCTCGCACTGCTCAATTGAAGAGTTCAGAGGCTCGAATTGGGCATTTATACACCCATGTGATACCGACGAGCTCATTCTGAACGGCTCTCTCGTCTCATGGGCCTCGATATACCTCCAACCACTGCTTCCACTAGTATCAACTGCCTGGATGTAACCGTAGTTAGGGTATTTAGTCATGCTGATATTTACACAGCACCTCAGTAAATAACAGCATGGGCCCAAGTCTGTCGTCCTGGTTATAATACACACCATACAATTCGTAATAGTATTATCTACAAACAACAACATTCACCACAGGCTTGCAAGGTAGTCATAATCTCAAGTGCTCAGTTCAACGATGAGCAGCTTCGCTTCTGTTAGATCACAGGCCGTGTCCTTGGAAACACAGGCGTCTGGGCTGTTGTCCAAGTATTCGTCGTATGCTCTAAGCACATCGAGCGAAGCAACGGGTGAGGAGACTAAGCTGGAGAAGAAGATCGAGCAGACGTTGCACAAGGTGAGTAAGTGCCACTGCGATGGTATCAGTGTACTAACAACGTGTGTGCTCTAGAGTGAGGAGGTTCTCGACTCACTGTCTCGTATCTCCGATAGCACCCCATCGCTTCCAACAGTGAAGCTTCAACAGCTCACACGTCACAAGGAGATCCTTCAGGACAATTGGCGCCAGTTTGGTAAGATCAGGTCGACGATCTTGTCTGAGCGTAACAAGATCAATCTGCTGTTCAACGTTCAGTCGTCCATTGACGACCGTAAGAACAGGCCTGTGGATGAAATGGACTATACCAACGAGGAATCTCAGAGAGCCAATGCCCTGAACAACATTGCTGATGATCTGATCAGTAGGGCGTACGAAACAAGGGACAACCTATTGGCGCAGAGATCCACATTACAAAGTGCTGGCACACGTTTGACCAATACGCTAAGTACAATCCCAGGAGTTAACGTGTTGATCTCGAAGATCAACACCAGAAGAAAGCGTGATGCACTGATTCTAGCAACTCTCATCGCCGTGTGTATTGTTCTTTTGTTCTTCACGTGGTGATTGTACATACAGTAATACGAGGAAGTTATGTATTCACAGCTCTCTGATTAGAATCCACGCCGTCTTCTTCCCTTGGCGACACCGACGGAAACAACAGAAGATTTCTTCTTCTTGGTGCTCTTCTGGAGTTCCAACTCTTTATCAGCTTCCCATTTCCTCTTATCACGTTCTAGTATCTCCTCGATAACCCTCTTACGGGTAGTCTCTTCACCCTTCTTCTGCCTGATGGAATAGAACACTGAGCCATACTCTGCAAGCCACAGAGGATCAACAGCTGTAACCACCGAGATGTACTCCCTAGAGGTCAACATCAACTCGTGATAGACCACATAATCCGGGAGGTCATTGGCTCCATAAAGAGCAGACGTTGGGTGTAGCACCAACTTCATTCCTGTTCTCAAATTCACAAAGTTCTGCAACCCTTCTCTCTTTGCAGCCTGGTAAAAGTAGCCAGAGGCTATACACTCTCTAACAACGTCCCAGTCATATCCATTAGAAACAACAGGCAGATTGTTCTTCTCCATGATCCCCTCCAGCTGTTCCTTGATCTCTTTGGCCTTTCTCAGAGACTTGGGATTCAGAAACCTTTGCTTGCACCACCAATCACTGAACTTCTTCTGTTGCCATTGGTTATATACGTTCAGCAAGGTCAAGTGGTCAGATTCGGGCACAGAGAAGTGTTCGTGAGCCTTGTCAGCCTCATCCTGTCGCTCTCTGGGACGAATAAACACGGAAGGAACAGAGAGCATGGACACTATGGTGACCATCTCCTTGGAACAGCTCTTCTTCGCAGATGTGAGTAGAAGCTTCGATAATGACGGTACAAGGGGAAACTTGGACATCTGGGAGCCAAGTGGAGTCAGTTTGCCAAAGTTGTCTAAGGCACCAATTGACCATAGCTCATATAACGAACTCATCACGGTTTCTCTTGGAGGTGGATCTAAGAAGGGGAATTTGATCAGATCATCAATTCCCAAGGTCTTGAGCAATAAAAGCGTATTGGCCAAGTTGGTTCGTTGAATCTCTGGGATTTGCTGTGGATACATTTCTTGAAGTGCAGCTCTCTCAGTATAGAGCCTATAGCAGGAGCCATGGCTTGTACGACCAGCTCTACCTGATCTTTGGTTGGCATTAGCAAGAGCAACTGGCGTGATCAACAAGCTCTCCATTCCAAGTTTTGCGTTGTAAACCTTCATCTTACAAAACCCAGTATCTATCACAAATGAGACACCATCAACTGTCAAGGAGGTCTCTGCAATGTTTGTTGCAACGACAACTTTTCTATGCCCTGGCAAGGCCTTTCTAAATATCTTAACCTGTTGCTCCACAGGTAAAGATGAATACATAGGAAGGATATCCAGAGGTGGAGGATCGTCCAGTAGCTTCAACTTGGTCTTCAGTAAATCACAAGTCACGTCGATATCTTCTTGACCTGTCATGAATATCAGTATATCACCAGGTCCAGACTGTAAATGTATCGTCAATGCCTGTTTCACGGCTTGTTCAACGTAATCTTCGACGGCGTACCTAGAATGCATGATATCCACTGGGAACGTTCTGCCTGGGATAGTGAATTGTGGAGCATCTCCAAAGAACTGGGAAAACCTATCTGCGTTCATGGTGGCTGATGTTATGATCAGCTTAAGATCATTCCTCTTTGCCAGTAAATTCTTGAATAGGCCCAGTAGAACATCAGTATTGATAGTACGTTCATGAGCCTCATCCATGATTATACAAGAGTATTCTCCCAGCTGTGAGTCTGCGAGCGTTTCCCTCAGCAGGATACCTTCAGTCATGTACTTGATCTTGGTCTTTTCGTTGGTGACGTCTTCAAATCTGATGGAGTAACCAACCTCATCACCTAAACGCACATCCATCTCTTGAGCAACACGTTTGGCGACACTCATCGCAGCAACACGACGTGGTTGAGTACACGCTATCACACCGGATTTGGAGAGCCCATCCTCGTAGAGGAACTGCGTTAGCTGAGTCGTCTTACCAGAACCTGTCTCACCTATAATGATACAAACTTGGTTGTCTCTTATGAGCTTCAACAGACTGTCTCTACAGGAGTACGCTGGAAGAGACCTTCTTTGCTCCTGTATACTTTCAAAGCTTTGTTGTTCCTCAGCCGCAACTTCCTCTTGCTCAACTCGCTGCTCCTGTTTCTCCTGCTGATCCAGCCCAATGGTCTTCCCGATGGCTGTTCCTCTTAAACTTGTAGCGTCCTTCGCCTTGGTTTTACGCTCACGCTCTTGCCTTTGCAGAGCCACCACATGCGAGCCACGCTTCGCCTCCAAGGCCAGCTCACCTTGAGGGTCCCTCACCGCACTGATAGGGTCCTTCTGTTTCGTGAAGACATGTCCATCACCTTCTAAAAACGCCGGAGTCAAGTGATGAGTAGTTAACTGTACCACGGGTTCAGAACCCTGCTCAAAGTCAGTGTCAACCATCCCACGCTGGATGGTCCCCGCGGACTGCAATCTATTCAGCTCCCATCTCTCATTCTCATTGCTTCTTGGAGGTCTATTTCTCTTCCTGAACATCCTCTGTAGCTGGGTTAGTACAGCGATACCGCGTCACGAAGAGTTGTTAGTAGTGCCTCATCTTCAACACTAAAAGGCGCCTCGTATGAGCACGACGTACTGTGTCCCCTACCGATGATAAGCCGGAGAGTTCCGAGGCCCATCTCAACCGGCCGAGCTGAACCGACCCAATCGGCCTCACATTGTGCTATGTAATGGAGGACTTCATACACATTGATCGCCGTAGATGTCTGTGAAACGGTGTACTTTCATGGTGGGTTGGTGATTTTGTTGCTGCTGTGCTGGTTGCTCACCCAGCAAGTCCAATATCAACACACTGTACTGCTAACCAAACCCTGGAATAGGTGTAATGAGGCCAGCCGTCTTACAGACACCACCGTCAAGATGAAAGGCGTAGATTGTAGAGGAGCTACGTATGGTTGCCTTCCATCCTTCAGGAAGCCGATTCTTTGCCCTGTTTACACGTTGCTGCTCCTGAGCATTGGCCTTCCAGTGCAGCCAACCCGCTTACGGAGACTCCGAAGGTACATGTGCTGCTACATCTGTCATTAAGCGACGTTACACCTGGATTCGGAAGTTATGTTGAGTCCAATGGTGTAAGATCTCGGATATTACCCATAAGGGCTAACATTCCCAACGTTCGTGCATTGCTTGACCGGTAATTACCATGGTTTGTGTCAGTGCAAGCAACATGATTCGTTATCTATGATTTTTCTTTCTCTATCTCTTATCAGCCAGGGGGGAAGGAAGCAGGAAGGAGCAGATGAGCGATTTCCAAAACTTTTGAAGGTGTCTCTGATCCACGGAATTCGAAAGATTACTATGGTATTAGCTGTTAGTCCTGTGCTTTTTGGAACAATGGATGCATCATAACTATCGTATAGGCTTCATAACCATCACATTGTGCATGTGTTAACAATGAAGACTGGAAAAACACACCTAAAACAGCAGAGTGAAGCTAACAGAAGGACACTACGGCTCGCAACAGATGTGTCATCTTCAATGAATATTGTTTAACATTCCTTCATAAAAGCTAAATTAGTATACGAGGTAGTGTTCTCGTTTCGGCATAAATAATGTGATGGTGTCTACTTAGACAACAGCATGGCTTCAAAACTCCATCTTCAGCCAGTCATAGTTGTCCTTGGTTCCCTCTATGTTTGTAGTATCTAGGTCATGGCGTGGCATCTGGGTGCCAGACGTCGATGGACTTTTCAAATTCAAGTTCCATGGTTGGTTAGAGGGATCCGTAAGCAGAGGCCCCATATCCAGGTCCAGACTGACTGCGCCGTTGAAATCCAAAAAGTCATCCATTGCAATGTCTGGCTCGCTGACACTGGATACAGAGTGAGATTTGTTGTTACCCATGAGTCCAGGTAGAGATGAGCTGAGTTCGCTGCTCGTCACCGTCATGCAGTGACTCTGATGTGGTGTATTGGTGGAAGCTTTGGAGTATGGTGTTGCTACCGTCGAGTTTGTATATGGTGACAGTGCGTTCGATGAGAAGATGTTGGATTGTGGTTGCTGTGACTGTTGTTGTGCTTGATGTTGCTGTAGTTGCTGTAGTTTCTGATTGGCCAGCGTCTGCTTGTTTGAAACGGGTCTGATAACCCCATGTAGCTTGTAAAACAGTCCACAGGCATTGCAGAGCACCTCGCCGTTCGAGGAGCGTCTCCATAGAGGTGTTGACGTTGTGGAGCAGTTCGAGCAGGAGATCGTCTTATCCCGCTGATCGTGCGGTCTCTGCCTCTGCTGCTCTAAAAGCTTTATGTTTGACAGTGAAGACGACAATCTCGACGTTGCCGATTGTGTCTTGCTGAACGAAGAGGCAAACGACGCCTGAACCGCTGGAATGCTCACCTGTGGTTGCTGGTAGTACTCATCCTGTGATATTCTACGGATGTGTGCCACGTAGTCAAACTCCTCCATATTTGTATCCAGTACCTTGCTGTTATTCTTCTTCTCCGACTCACCCTCTAACCGTCCCACAACCTGATCCACAACCTTCTTCTTCAGCGCCTGCTTCTTCTGGTCAGCAGCTCTCTTCGACACTTTGGTCATGTGCTTCGCAGAGCTCAGCGACGACAGCCGCCAGGAAAAGTTCTTCACCCTCTTCGCCTCTGGCATCGACTTGAAAGCCATTGTGGAGTACATCGAGTGTATCTGTTCACTCGTCATCGGGTCCTTCACCAGCTTCGCCAGCGCGTGGTCCATATCGGTGGGCTGCGTATACTGAAACGAGTCAAGGATCTTGCTCAAGTCCTCTTGTAGATTCAATCCCATCTTCGACGGCTCTTCAACACTTCTTCAACAATACTCTCTCTTGTGATCTCCTAAAGGGGTGCAATATGGCACTCAAACGGACAACAAAACAGACGCTTACAGTCTAAGCTGAGTATCCAGTACGAGAAAACAGCAGTCACACAACGTCCCTGTGTGGTTTGTTCTCCTCCTCCCCGTTGGAAACGCCTAAACAATGTGCTTATAACAAGAGGGGAAAGCCTGTGCCTGTGTGCCCATCTGACTCAAAACTGGCACTTTGTTACTTTTTGAACTGTTTCCCCTTCCGCGCACTACCCAGGCCTGCGCGGCAAACCGATGAGTGTGCGTTTTTAGGCTGCAAAGACCGTTCGGGCCCTTTGTTCCAAAGGAAAATTTTCGCCCTTTCGCAGCGCTGAGAGGCCGGAGCCAGGCTGCTATCAACGGTAAGGGCAGCGGTCGCGAAGCACGAGCCGCCTGAGTTTGTTCTCGACCAATGAAAAGGGGGGATTTATGAGCTATCTAAGCTCGGCCTTATCTGTATCTGTTGGGCTGTTTATCGGGCAAAGCCATTTTGGGCTATCACCGGTATGGGAAGTTTTAGGGCAGGAGGTCTTCTGCCTTCTTCAGCCCTCCCGGCAGCCGGAGTGGAACCAGCGTGTTGGAACCAGCGTGTTGGAGCCAACGGTTGCCGGTTGCGGCTCTGGCCCAGCGTGCGTGTGTTTCGCTCTCATTGGACTGGCAAACCAGCACTGGTTGGTGTGGTGAGGGGTCACGTCTGGGCCAGGAGGCGTGGTTTCAGGATTCGAGGAGCATGTGAGTTGCGGGCGGTGAGCGCGGTGAGTGCGGTGAGTGCGGTGAGTGCGGTGAGTGCGGTGAGTGCGGTGATCCAGCGGGCGTGGAGCGCTGTTCAGCAGGTGGGCTTTCCTGTGGAGTGGAGGGTTGCTGTTGA
>NW_017963665.1:165220-171369 GCF_001661405.1 Williopsis jadinii
TCCATGGAGCCATGGCCGTCCCGGCACGGATTTTACGTAAACACACTGGCGGCGTATCAAGTGGCTAACCCACGCTCAAGTGTCATCGGTATGTTATAGCCCACACACATGTTATGTCGTCTATACAGGAGCAGTCGTACCCCCCCCTCCAGTCGAAGTCTTAAACGACGAGCTCCTGAGAAACGTGCTCCACAGCGGATCCACCCGCTGTGGAGTCCTCAAAGCAAACACACATGCTGTGAACCTCACATGTTAACCCCTAATGAAGGCCTCATCACTACCACACAGTCAGTCCAATGGCCAATCCCAAAAGAACCCTACAGCCGTTTCAGAAGGGCACGTTTTCAGGTGTTTTACCCTTTCCGTAATAAATTGGCAGAAAGAGCGACAGTTCAACTACATAAACGACAGATCTATGTATCTGCATTGTTGCAAAAGGTACACCTCACTGGCATGTGCAGTTCAACTCCGAGCGTGGGCGATGAGCATGTTAACTATGTCTTTCTGGCGATGTTGCCAATTGCCCAACTGCCAAGTTATGTACTGGTTCAAGGTACCACACAATGTGCAGCACGGGCTGAAAAGCTTTCTTGACACTCAAGCTCGTTGATTATGACTTGGCTTGAGCTTCATTGTCTCAATATAATTCCTAATTGGTGTTGATGTGCGGTTCAAGGCAACAAAGCATCAACTTGCAGATGTGCAATTGAGTATCAACAGGCCCACGAGGCTCCCACGTTGCACTGGGAAATGGCCCTCAGACGTATTAAGTAGGTGACGCACACCTATATGAATCTCCTATACAGGTGATAAACAAACACTGCTCGTGAGAGATCTGCAACCACCTTATTATACGTCCAGCCCAGGGTATATAAACGTGCTCGGAGGATCTTCATCATCCCATAGAACCCGTTAACCTTGAAATCCAAACAAGTAACCGATACCATGAGATTGGCAATTCTTGCTCAATTGGCTGCTGTGTCTTTCGCTATTCCAGCAGACCTCAACAGTTTGCTGTCAGGGAACTGGCCATCAAATGGACTAGGCCCGTCAGATGAGCAGATCGTTGCTCAAACTATTCGTTCCATCAACTCTCTCTACACAAACTCTTCGATGCTGGATAAATGTCAGCAGTGTAAGGCAACACTGGACATTGGTAAGGCAATTTCCCTCACCAGACCAGACCTGGTTCCAGAGGTCTTTATTGATTGGTGTACAACCCATAAACTGGACTCTGCTGCAAATTGTAAAACATACTATTCGAGAAATACCGTTGTGGCCTCCCGTACTGGTACGGACTTCACAAACTTGTTACAATTGATGGATCCTTTCTCATTGGATGGTGATTATCTGTGCTACTACAAGATGAAGAAGCAGTGCTCCTTGCCAGAGCTTCCAGAGATTGACCTTTCATCCTGGTGGCCTGCAAAGGAAGACATTGCCAAGGTCGCACCAGCACCAGGCAATGAGACCTTTAACGTTCTCCACGTTTCAGATTTCCACATCCAGTTGGACTACGCATTGGGTTCTGAGGCAAACTGTACTACCAACGGTATGTGTTGTACCACACATACATGGAATGCGAACCAAAAACCCGATTCTGTTGACAACTCGGATCTCAAGTTCTTCGATTCTTACTATGATGAAGATGGAAATTTCCAATTGGGTGATGATGTCACATCGGATGTCTTCAACTCCAGTGTCTGGGTACCGGCACAGGAATTTGGGGCCTACAAGTGTGATTCTCCAGAGTTGTTGATCAATTCTTCTCTGAAATCGATCGCAGCGTACCAGGAGGAGAATAATCTAGACTTTGAATTCGTCATCTTCACTGGAGACATGATCGACCATGATGAGCTGGAGCATACAAACTATAACATGACCATTGAATCTCAGGAGCTCATTATCAGAGACATGAAGAAGTACTTCAACGATACACCTGTGTACTCGGTGCTAGGTAATCACGACACATTTCCATACGGTCAGCTAGCATCTGAGGCCTCAGGACATACCAATTTATACGACTGGAATGAGGATCTGCTTGCAGACCTGTGGGTTGGTAACGGATGGATTCCATTTGAAGATTACCAAGAAATCAAGAAACACTATGCAGGTTTCTCTGTTGAAACCAAGCGTGGTTTAAAGGTCATTGCAATTAATTCCAACACATACTACCAAAAGAACTATTACTCATACTGGAACATGACTGAAGATTTTGACCAGTTTGGTACTTTGAAATTTATCATAGATGAACTTTTAGAATCAGAGGCTAAGGGCCAAAGAGTTTGGTTGATGGCCCACATTCCGTTCGTCGACTACGATACACTGCCTATCCAAGCAGAGATTTACAAGCAACTTATTACCAGATTCTCTCCATACACCATTGCAGGCTTGTTCTTTGGACATACTCACCAAGATCAGTTCAATGTCTTGTATGCGAATGACCACAAGAGTGTGGATGATGCCATCATGAACACTTGGATCTCACAGTCAGTCACACCACTCTCCAACTATAACCCTGGGTGGAGATACTATGAGGTTGACTCAACAACATTTTCAGTCATGAACTCCTACAACTTTTATGCAAAGTTGAATGAGACTTTTGCAGACGATGGTGCTGAACTTACCTGGGAGTTCGAGTATTCAGCTAGAGATGCCTACGATCCAGACCATAAATGGCCAGCAAATGCTCCGTTGAACGCAACCTTCTGGGCAACTGTCGCAGAGGATATCAAGGAAAGTAACTCCACGAACCAACTGTACTCCGGTTACTCTTACAGACTGTCACCTTTTGTTCCCCAATGTTCCTCCGGAGACTGTGATACCAACTACTGTTATGTTTCCTCGTTCAACATCAACGATTACAACAACTGTACCGCTGAGCTCAACTGAGCCAGATTTATACCCCTTCTGTTTAACTTAAACCTCTAAAAGTATACATTTTCTTGTTATTGATTAGCTCTCATCTTCTCTGGAGTGCCCATAGTTTCTGTATTAGGAAAACACACTTTATACTACTCTCTATATGATTCTTCCTACCGGGAACACCACCACCAGAGAACTAAGCATATATCCCAGCTACTGTATAACGGCACTTAATAATACGTGACGGACCGAGGGCTCTATGCTCACCTACCGTTCAGCATACCATTTAAAGGAAAGGTGTGATGGCATATCGACACATGGCTCTTTGATTGTTACTGTAGCGACGAAATTTGTGTAAACACGCAATGCAACTCTAAATGTTGGTGTCCGGATGCATTCTGGCGTCACATACGCACGTGAGCTACGAATCTGCTCATCTTCACCAAGTTCTACAGCGTACAATAAGGAGCTTCAGGGCCTATGGGATGTCACTGATGTGCAGTTTTGCTCTGATGTTCCATCAGTGTGCCTCAAATAAGACTTATTTCCGGTGTATAGCGTAGTGTGTCGATCAATCGATCAGTTTTCCGTCAATGAATTACCCTTTGTAGCAGAGCACGTTTTCTGTACAATATCAACAAATCAGATGCAAACTCGAAGATGATGATCATAGGCTTGCACTACCAGAAGGATTAGCATACGTGCATTTCACCATCAAACAGTGAACATTACGAACACAGTAGGCTAGGTGGCTCCTAATTGCTGATCATTTGGTGTAGCACTCCTTGTGTCTGTCCTCACGATATATAAATACCCAATATTCAACGCTTCGTGGAGGATTCCAATTATGAACCCAAACACCATGATGATGATTACTGGTATTACCGGGATCTTAGTGATCATATGTGTCGTGGCTGCTGGTGGCCTCGACACCATATTGTCTGACCAATGGCCTAGCAATGGTCAGAAGCCAACGGATGAGCAAATCATCCAGCAAACATTGCACTCATTGACGAGCTTATACTCTAACACCACCAATTTGGATAAATGTCAACGGTGTAAGTCAACCTTGGATATAGGCAAGGCCATTGCACTGACCAATCCCGAATTGGTGGCTCCAATATTCATTAAATGGTGTGAGATGACTAAACTGGGCTCTGCTGCTACTTGCAAAAACACATATTCAAGACATACTGTTGAAGCCTCAAGAAGCGGCTCTGACTTTGCCAATCTCTTACAGCTTATGGACCCATGGTCCGTCGATGGTGATTACCTTTGTCATTTCAAGATGAAGAGCCAATGTCCCTTACCAGAGCTTCCAACCATTGACCTCTCATCATGGTGGCCTGCCAAACCTGAATCACGTATGACTGCACCAACACCTGGAAATGAAACCTTCAACGTGCTTCACGTTTCTGATTTCCATATTGAGCTCGACTATACGCTTGGCTCAGAGGCCAACTGTACCACCAGTGGGATGTGCTGTAACCCCCATAGCTGGAACAAGAATGCAAAACCAGACTCCATTGACAACCCGGATTTGAGATTCTTTGACTCGTACTACACGGATGAAGGGGTGTTCCAACTCGGAGAAGACATCACTTCAGAGGTGTACAACTCAAGTGTGTGGACACCTGCTCAAGAATTCGGCTTCTACCAGTGTGACTCGCCAGAGCTTTTGATCAATTCCTCTTTGAAATCGATTGTCGACTATCAGCTCAATAATTCCATGGAGTTTGACTTTGTTATCTTCACTGGTGATATGGTTGACCATGATGAGCAAGAACACATCAGCTATCAGTCCACCATTGAGTCCCAGGAACATGTTTTGAGAGATCTTAAGAACTACTTCAAAGATGTGCCAGTATATCCTGTGCTTGGTAACCATGACACATTCCCGTATGGACAGCTTGCGTCTGAGGCCTCAGGCCATAAGAACTTATACGAGTGGAACGATGAATTGATGGCCAGTATATGGATTGGCAATGGCTGGATTCCTTTCGATGACTACGATCAGATCAAGAAGCACTACACTGGCTACTCAATCCAAACCAAACGTGGGTTGAAGGTCATTGCCCTCAACTCCAACAGCTATTACACTGCAAACTACTACAATTACTGGAACATGACAGATGGAATCGACCAATTCGGGACCTTGAAGTTCCTCGTTGATGAGCTTTTGGAGTCTGAGGCCCAAGGCCAGCGTGTGTGGGTCATTGCCCATGTTCCACCAAATACTCAGACGCTTCCAACTCAAGCAGAAGCTTACAAGCAGATCTACTCGAGATTCTCGCCATCAACTATTGCTGGACTGTTCTTTGGCCATACACACCAGGATCAATTCACCATGTTGTACGCCAACGACAACAAGACCATTGAGGATGCAATCATGAACACCTGGATTATTCAATCTGTTACCCCATGGGTTGGGTTCAACCCAGGGTGGAGATACTATGAAGTTGATACGGAAACTTTTTCCATAATGAACTCCATGAATTTCTACACCAAGCTCAACGAAACCTTTGGCAACGACGGTGCTGAGCCTGTTTGGGAATTCGAGTATTCTGCTAGAGAAGCATACGATCCTCAGAGTACTTGGCCAGCAGATGCTCCATTGAATGCCACTTTCTGGGCTACCGTGGCTGAAAGTATCAAGAAGAGCAATGAAACAGCACAGTTGTATTCTGATTTTGCTTATAGACTGTCTCCATTTGCTCCAGACTGCTCAGACGGTGAGTGTAAAGAGAACTACTGCTATGTCTCGTCATTCGGCGTCAATGAATATGAAAAGTGTGCTGGTGAAGGCTCTATTGATTCCTAAGAAACTGCTTCTATATGCTTTTCTCTCTTTTTTTTATCTTAGCTCTATAATCCACAGTATAAAACATATATCAGTATAGCACGATGTAGATTTCAATTCTGAGGACCCACCAATTGACAACACCGTTCATTTCCACCTACAAAAGCCTCATAATTGACGATATTGATCTCTTAGTAATCTTCTCCGGGCAAAATACAATGGTGTCTATGCGCAGTAAGCTGCATACAACATTGACAATATTGAGATTTGAAGCCATGACAGGGCACCAAGATGAAGCCTGTGATGAGCGAGAAACATCAGCTGGTCACCAGAATGAACAATTGACCTGAAGCTACCTTCAATGAGCAATTAACTGTCTCCATTTCTGAATGTCTTCCACCTAGGATTGACAAAGATTGGCGCATCTCATATGCAACCTCTCGAACCCAGGTGAGACTGTTGATCTACAAGAATCAAAACCCTG